>NW_020884895.1:6999728-7192671 GCF_003945725.1 Corapipo altera
TGCGCGCCCCCGCCCCGCGCGTCACAGGTGATGCTCAGCACAGCCGCGGGTGCGGGAGCAGCCGCGCAAAGTTTGCCCCGGTCTCCCGTGTTTTAGGTTTGGGGGGGGTTCCCTTCTTCTCTTCCCCCGCTGCACAAGCCGGAGCTGGATGCGGTCTGTTCCCCGCGCTGGGGGTGTGGGCTTCGCTTCTGCCTCCCACCTCTCCCTCCTTTCGCATCTCCCTCCCTCCCAAGCCCCCTGCATTTCCCAAGGGAGCCCCACCACAAGCAGGATGGGTTAGGAAAGGTCAGAGGCTACTGCCTTAGCACTGAAAGCCCTGGGTACAAACACTCCCCAGGCATCTCTTCCTAACAGGGCTGGCAACCCTGGCACTCTGGATTCATTTCCCATGCCCACACCCACCACCCCAACCTGCCAGGTCAGCCAACAGGCCATAGGTGCAGGCACATCACCTCCCACCTCTCATTTCCCCTCTCTCTTTTTTCCATCTGACCTGGTACAGATTTCATCTGAGACTTTCCAAGACCTTTAATTATTCTATTAATGTACACCCATAAATCTTCCAGAGCAGCATTTCATTAGGCAAACATCAATATACGGTCCAGAGATGTAAACAGAGGCACCAAGGGCTAGAGAGGGAGCAAATTACACGCTGAAGGCATAGCAAAAGCTAAACCAGAATTGTTCAGTCTTGTTTTCCAGGGCTTTTCTAGGGAAATTATTCCATGATTTATTTTTTTTAATTTAAAAAAAAAAAAGTTCCATGGGAACAACTCGTGTCAGTAGATCACCAGGTTAGTGGAGCGAGCCTGAGCTTTACACCACCATAACAAGTCTCTCCTGTGAGCCCTTCCCAGCTTGCAGTTACATTAGTGAGGGAAAACAACATATAAAGTTCACAAGCATTTTAACTACTAGTGGTTTACAGTCATCTTGTTTACATATTTAAACAAATGAAAAGCAGGTGTTTGGGTTTTTTTCCTCGACAAATCGGGAATCACAAATGGCACCCTGAGTGGAAGACACAAAATGTGGATCCATCCAACCTAGGGCAGAAAAAGATCAAGGGAAACAGAGCTCCTGGCTCACAGCTGGGTGATCACACATGTACTGTACAGGTAGTGAGATTTATCCCTTTTTTTATCCCTCACAAGGTGCATGGAAGAGGATATCAGGGATATGCAAGGAGATGAATGTGAAAGAACTTTAAGGGAAGTAAGAAATTCAAAGCAGGTCTTAAATACGGGTGCGAAGGAGGCAGAGACAAGGAGAGGGCAAGGCAAAAGGTGTAGTGAGGTCCTCCTAGGTAAGGTGGAAGGATGGGAAAAGAGAGGTGAGGAGTAAACTCTTTAGGGCTTCCTCAACTGGAAAATATGTCCTTGTGAAGGACTATTTCTCATACTGCTTTCCAGTAAGGAAATCAAAATCATATCCCAGCAATTGCATATCTTCTGGTTGAATTTTGAGGGTGAGGGTGAAGGGCGTTAAAATCTCTTAACACCTTTATTTCTGACAAAAGAAGAAAAAAAATCCCTAAGAATAAAGGATTAGTTTAAAGCTGAGTCCAGGAAAGATTCTTCACAATTCTTCTTTACACAGTAAAAGCCAAATGCCACTCCTGAGAAATTGGTGCAAGTGGAAGGACAGTTTTATTTCATAATGCCAGTGTTGGATGCAGAGCCATCTGGAAATCCTATAGAGATTCCAAAGACAGCACCTGTCTGTGGAACACAATGTAGTTTTGAAGTCCTCAAGTCAGTGTGACTTAACAGGGTTCCAACCCAGAATGCTTCTCCCAAAGTTCAGTGCATGAAAATATTTGGTTTGTTTTCTGTTTTCAAATCAAACAAGACCTTGATTTATCCTCTAGAGCAACGTATGTGACTTTGGAATGTGCAGTCTCATCTTTAGCCCCCGTTCCAATGGCTACGACAGCAAGGGCAGATGCTCCCATCTGCTGTGTGGCACTGGGTGGAGCAGAACAAGCCAGTGCCCCAAAAATGGGTTGGCAGATGCAGCACCTCTACTACACCTGTGAGGGTCTCTGGAGAAGGCAGCCCCCTCCCCACACATGCACCTCACACAGTGCTGTATCCGACCCAAAATACTTCCACACGAGCGGCAATGGCCATTTTGAGGAGAGAGGGCCTGTGGAGAGAGCTGGGAGCAGCTGTTCTGTACAGCATGGTGCCTTCTGCAGTGTGTGATTTTCAGCTGGAAATCCGTACGGTTCTTTTAGCTCAGGAAAATGGGAGATCAGCCCTTCAGTCCCACAGGAGAAAGCACTACTGGTGGCAAGAGAGGCTGTGCCCTGGAGCAGAAGGGAATGGGAAGGCAGATGTAAGGGAGAGCTCTGAGTGTCTGAAAGGTAAGTCATAGACATTTTTGAAGTGATTATTAATTTGGTATTCCCGTCTTGAGAAGTGGATTTAACCTTCTGGCCAGTGAATTATCTACATAATCCTCACCACTGCAATACCTTAAGAGCTTTAAACTGGGCATCCAGATGATCAAGTTCCTAAAGTCTATATGTAAGGCTGGCGGCTTCACACTCACTCAGGTTCTCCTGCTGGTGGAAACTCAGATGTAACACGGTCTCACATATCAGTTCTACCTTTCAGAATGAGGGTGATTTGTCAGGATTAGCCTCAGGGGTATTTCTAATACCTTCCCTTTACTTGCAGTGATTAAACAGGATTGAAAACATCTTCCAGACCCTTCTAACTCCTGTATCTTTTCCTGAGGATTTATATGGAAGGAGAGATGCTGTAATGCAGCAAGTAGCTAACAGATCTCACAAGGACAACATAAAGTCATTTTATTAATACAAGTTTAGCCTTCCCCAGCTTGCAGTAGTAGCTCTCTGTTACCATGTGGGTCTTGCTACATTAACACTCAACCAGAACCACCCCACCAAAATTTATGAAGAATAATGGAAAATAATTCTATGGTTTACTGACCAAAAGTAAGGAGAGAAGATTTCCACACTTAATGTAATCATCTCTGTTTCTGTGAAACAGAGGAAATGAAGGTGCCCTAAACATGACAAACAGAAAATGATATGTACAAAAATAGGGGAAGAGAACTGCATAATAAAGCCATCTTTTGTGACTGTCCAAGGGAGACTGAGAAGGCTGAAAATGAATTGCAGCAAGGATGACTTTGAAAAGAAATCGTCAGCTTGCTTAGCTCCCAAATTCACATCCTCATCCACAGACTTTATACTAAAAGCAAAATGCAGATGCCCAGGAGTTCTGAGGCAGAGGGTAAGAGCTTTGTTTTCCTTCTGGGTTTGTTACTTATTCACTGTATGATTGTGGCTTAAAGTTTTCATTATGGGAGGAGTTACATTCATAAGAAATATATAATGATGCATATGAAATATCAGTAAGTTATTGGCAAATATATTAAAGGGCATACAGCTTCAGACCTTGAACTTTATAAAAACGGTTTGATTTTCAAAGGTGCTGGGCAGCTAAAGACCTCCTGACAGTAAAACATGGAAAAGTGAAAGACAACTTATCTCAGAAAAAATACCCAACAGCTTCTTAAAGTGCTCATACTTAAACTGTACTTTCCATATTCCTTTTCTTTCTTTTGATTATAAACTTTTATTTCACCTTCTATGAATAGTCCATATTAATCTCTAAGACAAATCTTATAATGACTCTGGTAGAAGGAGGTATGATTCCAAAGGTATTCTGTGTTTTTGTCCTTGAACAGAATCTAAGATCCATCGGGAGTAATAGAATGGTTGAAATATTGAGGTGTTAAGATGTCAAGCAAATTTATATGTTACTAGTGTGGAAAATCAAAAAGCTTATTTTAGTTATTTTAATCCATTCTGAGATTATTGTTAATATCAAAACAGTTGTTACCAAGAGTTAAATTAAGAGCTTGAGCAAGCTTACAGGGAACCTGAAATAGTCACCGAAATATTGTTCTACAAATATAATGGAATACATAGGACATGCTACAAGAAAATATTCCTGCATTTAGTGGCCACTGTTTTAACAGTGTGAAGACATTTTCTTCCTTCTTTAAGTGTCAAGGGGCCCTTACTGAATACCAGAAAAAGAATAAATGAAAACATTAAAATAAAGAAATTGCAAATATTTTAGAGCTGGAATCCTGTGGCACCCCGAAGTGATTTGTCTTTTTCACCTTTACTTCAGTGATCTAGCTACTGCTCTTTTTTCTCGTGTAAGTATTACGGTTCAAAGACACATGATATATGTCTCCTCTTTAGACTCATGCAACTCCTTATAATATGAAACAACAGTGTAGTCCTTAGGTCAGCTCTGTCAAAAAGCTGAATTTCTTCATGAAGTATATGTATAGTTAGGAAAAAAAGGAAAGAAAAAGATTTCTCATGGACTTGATTTGCCTCCTATACAGTCAGAACTCTGAAGTGCCCCATTACAGGTTTCAGGTGTTGAAACCAGATATCCAGAAACAATCCTCACAGATTAATATTTTGCCAGCAAGGCAAATAGAAACTTCATGGGATTTTTCAAAGCTTCTCACTTTGACTGTTTCCATCACGATCATGGCAGCACCTCTTGCACCAGACACAGCTTTGTGAATAGACTGAGCCAGCACTAATCACTAACAATCAAAACACCAAAATAAGTCCCTACATTTTTAGTATTATATTTCAATACATTTAGATTTAGAGAAACAGTTAAACATGTTCTCATCTGACAAATCTCTACAAGCACAGCTTGACATCAGGATTGTTCAAGCATAGGACATGACCCTGTGAGGTGTTGGTGATTTCCCTACCTTGGGGAAATTTCCCTATCTGGTTCCCACAAAGGACTCAGTTTGTTAATAAACAAATCAAGGTCGAATTTGATCTCACTCAAAATAAATCTTCTTTTGCATCCTCATTTTAAATCACATATCTTAAATTTCAAACTGGCCAGTGGCTAAACTTTTTCTCCTTCTTCATTAATGATGAACAAGTTCAGCTCCTCATCGGTGAATATGATATGGAATTCCAAAACTGTACAAGAACTCACGGACAGAAAACTTTGTTTTCTGTCTGCATTTCTTGTCACACAGCAAAATCTAGTATTAAACATATAGTTAAATCATGCAGATGCAAGTAAATCTCAACCAGCATTATTCCCCTGAACATGAATTTGACGTAACTTCTAGCAGGGTAGTTTGAGGACTCTGAGTTACACTCTTTTGTGATACTTGAAATATCTTAACACTATCCTGGAATAAAGTGAAGCTAATATTTAAAAAAAAAAAGATAGTGCCTCTAAAAATTCGGTTACCATGATAGGAAAGGGAGGAAGCCACAGTGACTATGAAATCACTTTTCAAGACCACCAGTATGGCATGTGGATAGCAGAAAACAGAGCACTCAAAACCAAAGCAGGAAATATCTACCCAGGTTTAAAATATCACACAACATTCTTTGGTCTTTTCCCACTTTCTCAAACATTTTTGGCTGTCAAAAGTCTTATTTCCATATCTGAGACTACTAGGTCTACTGGATGTAAAGGAGTCATGATTATCCTTAAAGTGTGTCTGACATTGCTATTAATGCTTTAAACTTGCTACCCGTGCATTTTTGCAATTTCATCCTTTTAGCAGAACTGACACATATAAAAGCTATGAAAACTCAAAGTATTAATCTCCAAAAGCATATGTGTAGTGATTACTTAACCAATAGGATGTTTTTTCAGTTCCTCTACAAGTTGGCTCAGCAACAGTACAATATTAATAATACTTGAGCTTATACTTTTACAACCTGTTCTCCATTTCTCCCATCTGTCGATAGACTAAAATTATGTTTACAGAATCACTCATTTTCCGACCTTTTTTAATTCACCCAAGAAAACTCAGAACCATTTTTTTTCCTGAAGTGACTGCAAAACCCCAAAACTTGAGGCTCAGCTCAGTTTTAAGAGCTGTTGATATAATTGTGAAGTAGCTCCCTCAATTTGAAAAGGGTTATTTATCCTGTAATGAGTGAGAAAAAATTTTCCTCTCATTACTATTCCAATTAAAAACATACCTTTAGTTTAGTTCCCTATTTTTCTTGCCAAACTACAACTTGAGGCAATGCTAGGGTCTGGTACAACATTAGTAGATTTATGTACATAGAAAATTGGCAGTATTCGATGGGGAAGAACACAGTCATCTGTGATCTACCTTGCGAACCTGAACCCTCTGGGATGCCCAAATGGAAGAGCAAGAAGGAAATAATTAAGTGCTGGGTGCTACCCACTAATATTTGGATAATCTACTGGCTACAGTGCCATATTACCCTCCAAAACACTGAGTCTCCAAGGTCCCAGACACGTGTCTCTGTACCAAAATCACTAATTTTACACATTAATTTTTTTGTGTAATCAGAATCAGGGAAGTGGAGAAGTCTATTCACTTCAAGACTGTGAACCCTGTATGTGGCAGGGGGACATTTTCATGTAAAAATTAAATCTTCACAAAAAGCTCTCAGAGCTACAACTTAGGCCACTGTTTTTACTCCCATTCAGTAGACTTGCCAGAGAAAATTGTTCAAGGACCTCAAGATTTGGCCCCAAATCAATGTGTATACACATGACTTCATTTACAACTATGTTTTTATGCCAGATTTAATGTCAACAGCCTAACGGTGCGTTGGATTTCATTTATAGGACTTATTAATTTTTATCTAATGAACAATTTCACAAGGCAATTTAGATGATTACGACTGTGAAATGTTTGCAATGAGGACCAGATCTTGCCAGCCTTGCTTGCCTGTAGTGCCACTTACATCAAAAGTAATTGAAAACAATTGTACAGTAAAAGCACCAAAACAAACAAGTTCAAAAATGCTTAGTCTACAAGAGAAAAGGAATCAGAGTAGGTATCTCAGTCAGTTCTGAGACATGTGTTGTCTCAATACAGATCTGTACAGATGAACTAACTGTAGTAAACTGGAGTAAACACTTAAAGGAAGAAGCACAACACACAGATGTGGGGCCTTGGGGTAAGAGCTGTCAACATGTTACATGGTTACAACAGATACTCCCTGTGACAAAACACCCTTTGGTTACAGGAGGAATGAGGCCAAAGTTAAACATCGTTAAGTATCTCACCTTCTCCCTTCCAAAAATTTGAAAATTAAAGCCAGGGACATCTCCTCAGTTACGTACCATAATGAACCAAACAGTGGTTTATTTACCAAAAAGATCATCTCCAGAGTAATGTTCGTTCATTTTTTTATTTTTGGTAATAGGACATTGCTTTCTCCTTCTGATCTTGGAATTATACTACAAAGCTTCCCATTTATAATTAATTACATTTTTGAGATATTTTTTGCTTAGGTGGCAAGAATCTTCCCAGCACCAGTGCCCAAAAACAATTAGCAGCATCCTGTTCAGTTTGTTTCCAACTCCCCTTCACCCTCCATCCAGCAATAATTATATTTCTTTTCCCTGTTTCAGAAAATAGAGATTGTTTGCCATAAAATTAGCTTGACGTGATTCAAAAGGAAATGCAAAACATTTTATAAGGAGTCAGAGAGAGAGAGTCTGCATTTCTGAGCAGAGGACGGGGAAGACTTGTGCTTTCAGCCAGGGGAAGCTTCATCACAAATTAAGTTTTGTTTTCTTTACTTGCTGCAGCACAATGACAGCTTTGACAGACATATGGGTTGTTTAGAATCATAAAGGCTTTTTTAATTTAAAGTGCTTCAGGAGTATATCTAGCTGCAGTATATGACGTAGGCACTTTTTATTTATCTGTGTTCTGCTAAATGTGGTTTGTAATTGGAACACCTTTCAGTCCAGGCATAGGAAAATCTATTTCAGTCTCCTTCTACATTGCTGAACTGCTCTGGCAGCAGGTCCTACCAAGGCCGTGCATGTTATGCTGCACATCAACGTGCATTTCAACACCATGCATATTATTCTCATTTATTTCTATGGGAACAGGAAGATACTTAAGACTGTCCCATTTCTCAGCAGATAACCAAAACCTCAAGGTCTTTGTGTCATTTAAGCCTTCAAAAAAAAAAAAAAAGAATGGATAAGCTCTTGGTTTCTCAAGTTTTGTCTTGTTGCCAGGGCTGTGGTTCCAGGTCTGTTACGATGCTGTAAGGTTTTGCTTTTAAGTACCACACTGTCATCATGGGCCTGGTGTGCATTGTAGTTGTTATCCATGTCACATCTTTTGCTTAGTTTAAAAATGTGTTGACTTGGATCTTCAGGGGTTTTTGATGTCAGATCTGTACACTTTGGGACAGATCCTGATTTCAATTACATTGTAGAACACGCAGAGTAAAGCCATTTGCTTGAGTGGAATTCTTCTAGGTGACACAAGCATGGCTGAGACTGTGGCTGACTGTGAGATCTTCAAACCAAATGATGCTCTTTCTGGATCCTGCATTTGTCACAGCCAGTAAAGATGTTGAAGCTCTAAACTCTATTAGTTCAGAATGCAGAAACAACCTCATGCTTCAGATAAGAGACCGAAAAACACTACACTTGTAAACAGCTAAGTACTGCTAACTAAACCAGAACAGAGCTTGGGTTCTCTTTGCTCAAGCATTACTGGTTCTACCAGCAGGATATAAAACACATACAAAAATAAAACGGTGACCAAAAACAACCAAATGCCCAGAGAAAAATTTCCAGAAAGAAAGGAGGCCATGTTTTCCACTGACTTGGACAGTGGTTCCTCCTGTTCTGAGATGTACAATCTTACAGACTAAGCATAAAGCCTTTCCTTCAGCAGAGGAGGGAACAGCACTGCTCCCACCTTATGTCAATCCTTCATATTCCCCTCCTATCACCTACCCTGTAACTGCACCCTTGCAGACACAATTTATTTAGAGCTTTAATAACATGTGGCCCTATAGTAGCCACCCATCCTAACAATTCCATATTACTGTGTTGAGTGGAAGGTCTTGTAAGGCATCCAGGCATCGCTAGTATTTAGAGGGTTTTTGCATCTTCACCATTAATAGCTTTGATTTAAGAGCCCACACAGTACCTCATTTAAAGGGTCAACTAGAAGTTTCTCCTGTGGTGCTTCAGGTATTTTGTCTTTGAAAAATCCCTTTGAGAGCTGGTGCTACCTGGTACAGGGTGAAGGAACAGCTGCTTTGTGTAGATCTTGGCATCAACGACTGCTACTTGGTTGTCAGTGAATTAACACTATATTAGAAAGGAGGAAAATAAAAGAAAAAAAAGACAGAAAAGGCTCATCTATAAGAACATTGGACTGAGTAGAGACAGGACAGACTAAAAAAGAACTGTGAGAATGAAGCAAAAGTTACACTCTGACTTTTCTTTGAAAATTTAAAAATATCTTCTGCATGAACAAGAGTCTCCTGGGTGCCAGCTTCAGAAGTACCTTAAAGAAAACTCATGTCATTTGCGGTTGATGTAATGTAAGAATCCTTTCTTACAGTCTTTCAGTGAGATACAGGGTAGAAAACTGGACTCCCACTCACAGGCAGATTTTTTTTTTCCCTTTGCACACTTGTCAAAGAATATGTCTTTTCCTCTTCAAATAAATAGAGCCTATTCACAGAAATTCTGTGAGCAGAGCCTACATTTCTCCATCAGTGAGACAAGGGCAATGTCTGGAGTGTTTCAAAAGACTTATTAATAAGCAGTTATAAACACTAAGTTTAGATAAACATAGTCAAATACTGATTATTAATTCTGTAAGAATTATGTGGGGTCACACAGATTTTCCCAGCAGATGATTTATTCCCCCCCCCCCCCCATTAACAAAACTACATAGGTTGGCCTTGTCATTCTCAGTTTGTAATCAAGTCTGCATTCAAAGGCAAAAGGCCAGATAATCCTGGCAAGCTTCTGCAGTGCCTCTGAACTCATTTGTTGCCAGGATTGTGCTGCAGATTTTTATTTTATTTTATTTTTAAACAATTTATAATAAAATACCCGACAAGTACTTTTGCCAGGGCATGGCTCACATTTTTCTCCTTAAGAAGCCCTTATACGCTTCTGAGCTCTGCTAACCGAGAAAGATAACCTGCTGCTTTTACTCAGCCAAAAATTGCCGAGTATCAGAGATACAGCAGGAAGAACATTTTGCTGCTTCTGTCACTCCCAACAAAATCTCTAACATTTTGTTTTATTTAATGGCTTCACTTTTCATAAGATGATTCAAACCCCTATAGGGGACCTACATTAGTCTGCTGACATTTTTCTGCTAGTGTAATTATTATGTCCTTCTACGGTCTGCTTTTCATCTGCGCAGAATTTCTCCCTGGCACAGAAGAGTTCAGCTAAAGACCTCAAGGTAGAGAACTGGAAAAGCCAGAATAGCTCTTCAGCATAAGGTAAGGTGGAGGGAAACTTATTTGGTATAATTGGGCATGTGCTGGGATGCCTGGCAGCAAGCAGCAGATGGACACAATGCAACTGAGAAGAAAAACCCTTCCTACAGTTAAAAAAAATACTGGGGTTGAGAATAGGCATATTTACTTTTCCTTTACACTCCACTAGGCAAAATATGTTGCATGTTTCAGACACCCAAATTATAGCAGGAATGGGTATTTCTGACACAGCACATACTGCAGGATATACCTGTATATCACCTCATTAATCATAAACCGTAACAATTGGATTACTCCATGCAAAGGCCAACCCTACTGTTTTGTATTTAAAACAATGGTTTTTAAAGAAAGAAATAGACCCCATTTGGATTCTAATGTCATTATAATATATATGGGTAAGTGCTAAATGCTTAGATTTTGAGCTTTGGTGTTTTTAAGGATAATCACATCTAAACTAGGCTGTACTTTTAAGCCAAGGTTACAGCTAGCCCCTCAAACACGTGTCTTGTTGCTAAGCAGGTGCAGATCTGAAATCAGAATAGAGCACTGGGGATATAAAGAAAGCAAATCTACCTACTCAGATTTAAAGACAATATTGCCTTGGTAACAGGTAACACATGTGAAGTACGTGGTTAATTACGGCTTCCAGTTATAACAGCGTCAAAACAGAAATGAAAATGAGAAGCATTGTAGCAAAATATAGACAGCCCTTAAGAATCAGATAGCTTAAAACACACTAGTATACACCACTAAGCAATTGAAGAGGCAACTGTGTAGGTCAGATGGAGACAATGAACAGAAGTCTGGAAAAGTTAGGTGACAGGAGTGCTCTCAACAGGAGAGGAAATGATTCAAAGAGCTCATGCCCTGCTCACTGGTGAGTGAGAGGAGGAGGAAGGGGATGAGAAGATGAAGTTCTCTGAAGCTATTTAAAAGGAAGAATGCAACTGCATCCATAGTTTTTAAATTCTTCACTGCCATTATGTATGAGGCTTATACAACGCTGAAGAGGACACAGATACTGGTGCTGAACACCTTTTGTTCTTCCTTCCTCACCAAGTGACTGACCTCGCCTGCCCCTCTTGGGAAAAGCACAAGATGTGAGCACAAGGCTAAGCATTATGGAGCTGGAAGAAATGAAACAGGGTTCCTTTGTCACAATAAGCAACCACTTTGACAGCAAGAAATGGAATATGAAAACAATCACATAAATAACAGTAGATGAAACAGATCCAGTTTTCACAGTGGAGCACACAGGTCACTAAAATTAAAGGTTGAAGAAGAGGCCAGTGATTTTTCTGTAAATGTTAAAGTCTGAACAATACTGAAATAAAAGCAGACTTAGATTTAAAAATCTAAAAGCATTTATAACCTAAAGAAAGGAGCAATGTCTCTCTCTACTTGTTACATTGCTGGATATTAGATTCCCATTATATTCATACCAGACAGATCTCTTGACTCACATTTAACTAACAAATAAGTAACTTTTTAAAGCTCTATCTAATTAGACAGGAAGCTTTGAAATAGAAAATATTTCCATTTATGATACATAATATCTACCCCAATCCACCTACAAGGTGGATTGTTTTTTTCAAAAACTTTTCTTTACAGAAAATGATGTACATCCATTCCCTATTTAGGGACATATGTGTTCAGATATTGCACTGATACCTGTGACCTGTGCCGTGCACCTGTGGACTGAAAGGATTTGCTTGTATTAAAAGAACATACCATGTCCATGAGCAGCACATACTTAACATATACTCACAAAAACACATACCCACTTTAACCTAGTTTGGGGGAAGACTACTAAAAAGTCAAAGCAAAGCAGGCTCATGGTATCTAAAGTCAAGCTGCTTATGTGCTGAAATGTTGAATCAGATGTCTCATTCCTTGCACATTTTTACTCAGTGCTTTTGTTACTCTCTAAAAGGGATGATAATAAATACTTGCCAGAGTCACAGAAGTCTGACCAGGATTGATCAGGTTTTGCAGAGGTCTCTGATAGCTTGTGGTAGTAGGCACGACCCATAATTCTGGGGTTAAGCTAAAGTTGACCCAGTAGCCTGCAGTTGAAAGAGAGGACCAGTCTATCCAGTCACAAATCTTTTAAGACAGCCAACTGGTTTTGGATGTTTTCAGAGCCACACTGATAAAATATCAGCCATATTCTCTTACTCCGAACTATTTATGTAACTCCACAGCAGAGCTTTTCAGTAGATGCAGAAATCTAGTTATTGATCACTTGTAATGCTTAATTCAATTCTGAGAGGAAATGGCCTACATTTCATGGATACATTTCATTAAAAGGCTATTTAGTCATTTTGCATTTTGTAAATGCTTTAGCAGAGAGATATCAATGCCAGCTCGCAGGCTAGTATGATGAATTGGAAGATTTGTTACCAGTCTCCAACCAAATGTGAGCAAAATGAGTTAGTACACTGTGATCTCCTAACATAATTAATAGAATCACAGGAGAATAGGGAAAGAATGGACCCAGGAAGGTCCTTTGCCTTAAGGGAGGCTTAGAAAAATTTACATTACATCAGATAAAAAGTTTGTCTAATTCAATAGTTAAAGATCTCTAATGACACTTTACAGCCACCTCAGAAAAATCTGCATCATTAGAAAGTTTGCAGCAAATTCCTTTTATTGTCTGGTCTGAATCTTTTTTTGCTGCAGTTGATGCTTATTGCAATCTGCCCTGTCACCTGGAATACAGAAAACAGCTGGGACCCTTCTTTCCCACAAGATCCTTAAAGTTTTCAGAAACTATGTATTTCTTTATCAGCTTTCACTTCCTCCATCCTCTAAGTTACTTCTAGTTTGTGTCATTGAGTCAGTCATTATATACCTTGTTCATGAGGCTCTGATTGCTCCTGCTGCTGGTCTGCATCCCACTTTAGGTGCAGTGCCCAAAACTAAAATTTATATATTGACCCAAGTGCAAGAGTTACTTTTATCAGTGCAAGAGTTACTTGCATTTGTAAGAGGTAACTGTAAGATTTGCCCATCAAAGCCTTGACTCGCTCACTTTGGCTTGTGACCCAACATAATTCCTACCTCTGCCTTTGAAGACAAAGTTGTTCCCCATTTTGAAGTGAACTGTTGGTAAGATCTCTGAGTGCATTAGTACAGCTGATCTTGCACTCCAGCAACCACAGTTCCAGCATTTCCCTGCCTGGCTTGTGAGAATGCCATGAAAACAGGCTGGCCTCAGCAAAGCCCTGTCATTTGCTAACACCAACAGCTTTTTACCTGTCCACAAAACAACCTGCTCTGTTGTAAAAAGAAATTAGACTCATTTGATGTGATGTATTCCCAGTAAATGCACAACAGCAGTTATGTATTTCCTTGCAATGTTAAGAGTTGCTTCAGAGTATTTTAATTATTTCCCTTTTTTTATTTTTTTGACAGCTGAGGCTTAGCTGCATCATTTCTGAAGACAGACACTGCATTTGTTTTTTGTCTGTTTTCTAGTGCCTCATCCACCTTCTGCCAGCTTGTTAGACTTGATGACTAACAGCTCAAACATCTCTACAGACCATTTGTTTGCTGTCCTTGATAGAAGTTCAGCAGCCCCATCTGATCCAAGAAGTTCTAATCTCTTTAATCTATTAAATTCTTTTTGCCTGTCCCCTTCCTTCCTTTTCCAAAGATTGCATCTGCCAAATGATGGAGTTCGAAGTAACACTCTCTTCTTTTTTGCCTGACCTTCCTGAATAAGATTCATCTCTTTTCTATCAATATTCCAGCATGTCCCATGAAGGATCTACTACAGTAAGTCAAATACTTGATATCTATTAAAAATTCTGCAGATAGATCTTGGGCAGGAAGGTAATCAAATATTCAGGCACTAAAACAGGACACACTAGAGCAGATGTGGACTGGAAAGGGAGAAGTTGAGAGGAAAAGGTTTGGAAATTGTGGAGTTTTCACCAAGTACTGTGAAGAGGAACCAAACGTCTCATAAATGTATAATATTGGAATGACACAAGCCATGTTTCCCAGCATTGGCCAGGAAAGATTTATCACCCAGTATATGGATGGACAATGTTTGTTGCATAGAGTGCCTGGAAACGCATGCAGGACTCTGTGAAAATTTTCCAGCGTAAAAATGCATCTTTAACTACAGCCAAGAAGAAAACCTGTAAGAAATTACATAAACAACTGGGCACAGCAGAACTGGAGCCTTCATGAATGCACTGTGACACACAGTTAAGGACACACAGTTTTTAAAAGTTTTGTGTTGCTTCAGATTTCTGGTCTGCCCTCTTTCAAACTCTTCATTGGAGGTTTTTGAAATAATTTATAATGAATCACTGTCTATTTAATAGTTCTAGTACAGAGAGACTATTAATGATTAATAAATTTGCTTTAAAGTTCTAGCCCACATTCACAAAAGAAACAATAACTATTTTATGCATACACCTATGTTTATAAGCTTAGCCAGAAGATATTAATGAATAAGATTCTGACCTACACTTCACTTTTTCCCCACACACCCTTTCTATATTTTATGGCTTTTCCTATTTTAATAGTGTGGTTGTATAAAGTGCCTTGGGACTTAGTAGAAAAACACTATCAACATTTGTGCTATTAAAAGCATTATGGGTTACTGTAAAATTTATTTACATTGCTATTATCTCTCTTTAAAAGTTTAAACGAGTCACATTTCCAAGTTCAGAGTGACCAGGGCATCAAATCTAGCAAGTTGTGATAGATCAAGCTGTGGCAGCCACTGCTGAGAAATTCATAAATTCATAGAATAGTGGGAGTTGGAAGGGATGTCCAATCCCTCTGCAGTGAGCAGGGACATCTTCAACTAGCCCAGGTTGCTCCAAGCCCCATCCAACCTGGCCTTGAACATTTCCAGCGATGGGGCAGCCACAGCTTCTCTGGGAAACCTGTTCCAGTCTTTCACCACCATAACTGTAAAAAATTTCTTTCTTTTATCTAATCTGAAACAACCCTCCTTCCATTTAAAACTATTACCCTTTTCCTAGAGCAACGCTGTGTCTTTCCCTCCCCTTTTTTCCTTAAAGTGAGAGAATAGCAAGTGGCAGCCTCCACAATTGAATAGAATTGTTCATGGGTTTATGCAAGGATATGTTCATTACATTTGTCCCTTGTGGAACCTGTATTCCAAAATATTATGGCACGTAATGTCTCATAGCAATCTACTACCATGTACATAGTCTGGTTTTGCTGCAATTGGGCTTCCGGAAAAAGATCAAGGGATTTTATGCTGAATATATTACTGTCATCAAGATGGTTTATAAGGGAAAACATCCCCATTCACAAAAGTCACCAGCACAACAGGAACCAGCATTAAGCTTCACCAGCAAATGATTCTACACGTTACAAAGAAGTCCAAAAATCTTTGCTTTTTTTTTTTTCCCCTGGCATTACAGAGAGGGACATCTAGATGAAAACTTTTTCAGACTTTATATGGGTGGTGTCATTGCAGCCATAATGATGGAAGATTTTCTGAAGAAAATAAACTTACAAGATTGGAGGTCATTTCGTGACAAATGCGTAGGGAGGGAAACTGCCTCCCAGTTCATGATACACCAGCACACGTATATCAAAGAGGAAGTTAATTCCATAATACATTCTAAAGTCACTACATCTGAACAAAATTTACTTCTATGCTCAGCCACAATTTATTATAATCTTTATAAATATGAGGCATTGGGGAAAGCAGGTCATCATAAATTATTATTCAATCTGTAACCACATCAAAAAGTAGATGAACATAGATTCTTAGCTTTACATGCTTTTTACATTAGTTTTCTCAGCAACTTGATGACCATGTATTTGTGGGCTACCAACTGTTTCCCCCGAATTTTTGGTTTTTAAAAACAAATGGTAATTGGCAGGAGCTTAACAGAGGAAAGTGTCTCCTTTATAATTGAAGTACAAGCAAAGGGAATGGAGTCATTAAAGTCAGCTTCAATTTGTTTAATATCTGGAATCAAAGAAATAAAACATAGCCTACAATCCATGGTTGTTCCTGTTACAGTAGGAAAGCTGTACTTTTCCATTTGGAAGGTAATCGTGATATGGTCGCTTGTGATATTAAAATCTATTCCCTGTCAAAAGTCCCAATGTTCCTTCCACTGAAGTCAAAGGCAAAACTAAAAAAATCTGCTTTTCTTTCTATATAGTCTCTTTCTCTATGGCACCAGAGATGAAAGAAATAGGAAGAAAAAACACCTTCTTTTCAATATTTGGAACTATGATATGATTTAAACCACTAAGTATTATCCAACCATTTTCAGTTGCTGCATTTCTAAGGTTCAATGTCTATTCTGTACATGAAATACTCTCACCTTAAAGCCTGCATCAGAAGCAACCACTACTGACACACTGCATCCAAGAGCTTTTGTTCCATAGCAAAAGCATATGTTACTAACCACTAATCCAAACAGATTTATATATAGTCTCCCCTAATCTGAGCATACAACTATTGGTACGTTTCAAAGCAA
This sequence comes from Corapipo altera, assembly GCF_003945725.1. Classification (NCBI taxonomy): domain Eukaryota; kingdom Metazoa; phylum Chordata; class Aves; order Passeriformes; family Pipridae; genus Corapipo; species Corapipo altera. The sequence goes on from NW_020884895.1 coordinate 7,016,535, forward strand.
AAGATGAAGCTGAAGCCATGTTAGGAAGATTGTTTTCATCATGCTAACTGCTGCAGTAACGTGTTTTTCTGGCCAGTGGAAGCCAAGGGAGATAACCTGGGGTGGGGGGATAGCAGAGGAGCATATGGAATTACCTCTGCATTAATCAAACCTTGTATTTGCATCTATTTTACCAGTATTCCTGCCTCTTTAATAATCTGCAATTGGATATAAAGTTCTACAAATTTCCATGTCCTATGTCCATTTCTCTGCAGCATATTCAGTTCATAATTGTGCAAGAAGTTTCATATGCCAAAAATCTTGTCTGCTGTTTTTCAACCATTTCATTTAGGCTAATAAAAGTTTTTATTTCTTCCTACAAACCTTGTCTGCAAAGAAATCTTGGAAGATGAGAGTCAGAACTTTGACTTGCCATGCTTCCTTCAGCAGATGATTTGTATTCAGGGAGTTCATGCATATTTAATAATATAGTTCAAATGTTAGTCTGAAAGCAGAATAGGATTTTCCTTTTTCTCTTAAGTTTTTTCCCTTGTGTATTTTGTGTAGTTTTCAGGAGACAGGATTTTGTACAGAAATTTGAAATCTCCTCACATTGACTTCTCTGTGAAGAAATCATTCCCAGTGTCCATTCCACAAACCTCTTAAACCTTTTCACAAATTGAGAAAGATGAAGCTTATTTTTATACAAATGAATTGCTAATCCTCAAAGAAGGAAGATATGGTCTGGATGGTTTTCCTGAAGTCATGAATTATATTTCAGCAGCTTGATATGAAAATTCCAGATATCTCTCCAAGCACTACTTTTCTTGAGGGGATACAGACTAGAAAGTCCCACTGAAACAAAACTTCTCTGACCTTCTGTTCATGGTTTTAAATTTCTGTATGCAAAAAGTACAATATATGAAAAGGAGCACTGTGAGCTTCTCACAAAGTCATGGACAATGAGGAAAAAAATCTAGTTCTGAAGCAGAAATCCAGTCTGTATAGCCACTGTAATGTTCAGTGGGATTACACAGTTCTTGAGAAAGCCATTTCATGAGGAACTCTGACATGTTCTAGTAGACACAAAAATATATCATACTACTTGTCCATCTTTTCCTGCAGCTGGAAGAGTCCTTCCACTTTCCCAGTGTCAAAAGATTTTTTCACAACCAATTTCCATTTCTCCATTTTTTTCCTCCTTTCTGTATCCAGCAAAGCCCTGCTAGCATATTTTCAATGTCTGCTTTGAGCACAGGTGTTTCTTACTGGCCAGACTTTTTGAACAAGGAGGAAGATTGCAGAGAAAAGCAGCACTGCTTAAAGCATGGAAAGTTACAGAAAGAAAAGATGCACAGAACCCTTCTTCAGTCAGTGGAGAAGAAACACTCCTCTTATTACTAAAATATTCCTGCATGAAATTCATGATCTCTGTTAAATGGGACATCAATCTAAAAAGTCAAAATAGTCTCTCTTTACCTGAAAGAGAACTGGTATCTCAACAAATATTTCTGAGTGACAATGTGCCCACTAATTCTATTCTGCTTGACTTCTGGCCAGCTATTCCATTCTGTCTTCCCTGCTGGCACATCCAAAGCAAGAGTGAATGCATCCACAACAAAGCTCACATGAGATTTTTCACCTTCTGGAGAGCCTTTCACGAGGATTCCTCAGAATAATGGAATCCATTTGCAGAATAGATTTTGAACAAGCACTTAGACCCTTTTTGGTGCTTGATCTCATCTGCATCCATGACTGAAATGCTCCACCATCAATTACAAACCCAACGCTTCAATAAGAAGTTAAGCACACTGTACCATTAATTAATTACTGGGATATAAATACTGTCCTTTCAGCACTGGAGATAGAATACAAGTACAGAACCTGCCATAAAGATAAATCACACAGCTGACTCTGTAACTTAGGTAAAAATACAGAGAATATTCATGTTCACTTGATAAACGCCCTGAAATGAACTTTTAAGATGTTTAAGCTTCTGAAACTTATGACATCAAAGGCAAAACAACTCCAAGGAAAGTAAATAGTAAACTGACAAAGCTTTTCTAGAATTCATATTAATTCTAGATAGAACAAAACTAAATTCATTACAGAGCCTCATGGAACAAACAGATATAGAAGGCTGTACGAAGGAATCTTTCCCAGTAGATGCCTAAACAGATAGGCCACTGAATAAAAATACACAGCAAGAAGCCTGATACATATTCTGTAATCCATTACATCCAACTGAAGTCCATTATAGTTACGTATATATTTCAATGACAGACAAAAAAAAAGAACGGAGAAAAGCACAAACTTAATAAGTCATGTCAGGTATTACTGAATTAGCCTGAGAATTCACAAGGGAAAAAAATTAGGTAAAAAAAACCACCTCTTGTTTTGTCCTCTCAGTATCACCACAGCTCATAAGGCACAACAAATAGATCAATGGACATTCCATTTTTATTTTAGACTCTAACACACCAGGTAGTAGTGTTTTCCATCAGCAAATTAAAGATATGGATTTACAAATCTGACCTTTTTCCTTCATCAGGTATGTACTTGCATGGAGTCCTTCTGTCCAAACGCAAGTCACAGACAAATTAAAAGGGATCACATGTCTCTTCTTTGGGGGAGAAAAATAAAAGGTACAGCAACAAAACCCCTACACCCCTCTACAAAAATAAAAACTGCAGCAGCCTGATCTCTTTATGGCTCAGTTGCAACTCCATATACCAGCCCTGAAAAGGGAGGATGGCCTGTTTCACCAGCAGGAACAGTCTCAGTGCAATCACAATCCCGAGAAACATTGCTCTTCAGAGACACACTTTTTCCTTCACTTCTACCTTCTGTGATTGGGAACCGAAATTTGTTCTTGTCTTGTATTAGAAGAATTTATTTCCTTCTTGGCACAAAATCAGTTATTCTGTCCAAAAGGAGGGGAGACAGAGCTAAGATTCCTCCCATGCCCTTTACCAAGAGTACAGTCACCAGCTCACTCTGCATCTGGACCTAAGGAATTCAGAGGGAGCACAAACACAAGTTCAAAGGAATCTGCAAGGGCACTTTCTTTTTTTTTTTTTTTTTTTACCCCCATGTTGTCTGCATTCCAGTCAAGGCCTTCAAAAATGAGAAAAGAAAGGTAGAAATGAGATCTAATACCAGTCTGTCTGCAACATACATTGTGACCATCACCTCATTTTACAGATGAGCATGGAGGGAAGGGAAGGAAAGGAATGCAACATCCACACTTTAAAAGTAAGTATCTTTGGACTTTTGGTCAGAATTCCTAATCCTTGAAATTAATCATATATATATATATACATATATATAAATAGCAAATGAGAATCATGACTTAGCAATGTCCATTCTTCACATCAGAAATAATGGATAAATGCACAACAGCCTAAATCCCAGCTACTCTATACCCTTAGTGGGTCCCCACAACAGCATTCTGCCAGACTGGAAATACTAGATTAAGGGTCCAATATTCAAATAAATTTTCATAAACATGTAATCCTCATTTAAAAAAAAAAAATAGAGGAAAAAAGAAAGCGATAGGAAAAAACCTTCTCAAGTTTTACTTCACAGCCCACCTGAATCATACCAAACCCATAATTTCTTCAAAGACTACACCTAAGGTGCTGGGCTGAAGTCTTATTGAGTTTGATTCAATCCCAAAATGATTCTGTTAATGGTTCAGAAAACAATTAGCAGCCTCAGAATAAAGCAGTACTGTGTTTTACTGTATAAGTTATGTATTCTTAGTCATATAAAGACAAATCTATGAATTTTGCTTGTGACAAAGCTGGTTGGCATATTTATTGATTTAATATCCTGGTGAGAGCAAGAAATTATATGGGTATGCTAGAGCCCCTCATCCTCACTCAAATCTCTCCTCCCTCCTAGATTTTTTGGTTTCTGCAGCACAGCTCCACTGATGCTGTTCCTCAATATCTGTGTGCGTGTATCTATCTCTAGAAACATAAGAGAAAAAAAGATGAGGTGTTGTGTTTGTAAGAGATAAGGCTATGATTTCAGACTTGCTTTCAATTTTAGTAGAGATTTGGTCCCACTCTACGTGTTTTAAGCATGAAGAACTGTATCTTCCTGTTAACATGCACAACAGCTTTTAATGAACACGTAATGGCCAATATTGTGCCCAGTTACAAAGCTTCTTAGTATTATATTGCATACGTGACTGTTCATTGCTAATGCAATCCATCTGGGTTCTGGGAGACAAATGTGACTAAAAACAACTGTCTACTACTTTTATTTGAATTCATTTCAAATTAATTTGTGCATGTGAAAATGGCCAGTCATGTCAAAAGTGACTTTGACAGAGTAATAAATACTGCACCTATAAACAGCCTTTGATCCGTGGCAGAGAAAAAGTCTCCAACAATTTCTTGGTGCAATGACAGTGAAATAATGAGAATGAAATCCAGACTGAGCATCATTCAGCATGTTGTTTAACTCCAAGTACTTAAACAGTTGCTTGTGAACCAATTTATTCATTATCTATTATGGATAGAGTTGGAAGCAGCAAGATAGGTCTGTAAATAATAAGCTGAGTGGGCTTGCTTTCTCTCTCTCTTATAGAGCAGGATAACATTTGCTTTCTACTACTCTGATGGAGAAGTTCCAAGACTCAGTGATAAATTGAGCATATAGGTGATAGGGCCCTGGTATTACATGAGCAGCCAGTTTAAAAATTTTTGGAGATACACCAACAACACATCCCATCAGAACCTGCTGCTGCCATTTCTACATTTGCATAAGCCAGGCTGTCTCACAAACTGCTGCTCCTGTTCCTACAGCTTTCCCAAGCCAAACTCCTTCAATCTGTTGCAGTTTTGAAGGCCAAACCCCTTCAATCTGTTGGTGCCGTTTCCAAGTGTGGCTGATGCTCCAGCAGTTGCTCAAGCCAAGCTCTGGAGTAGTCTTTTGATGATTATTCTTAGCTCTGATGATGGCTGGCTTTAGGCACCTAACAAGAACCCTAAATTATGAGCCCACTCACCTCACAGCCCTCTCTATTCAAACAGGAAGGAAGAGCCAATCCTAAAGGTTTATTCAAATCCCAGCTAATCTGAACCAGTGAGGGTGAATCAGATCCCAAGCTCTCCACTAAGCTCCACAATTGTCTCTTTTCTATTCAATCACATAATCCAAATGGAGATAAAATTCTAATACAATGCACTTACAATAATTTATGTACATAATACTCGACTAATACCTTCACTTTAATATTATTAATCCATTTGCATCTCTACTGCAGGAGGATGAGACCTCTATGGCCCAGTGTGTCATGCAATCCCTACTGCATCCCATGGGACAGGTAGGGGTGCCATACATCCCTTGTGCATTCCACAGTCACATCTATGCCCTACCAATGCTTTTAAAAGCCTCATTAAGCTCATCCATTGGTTTTATTTCCTTCCTGACTTGCCCCCACAGAAACAGCAAGCAAAGGCTGTGCTCTAAAGGAAGAATCCAGTAGCCTTTTTTCCTTCATAGCCAAGAGAGCCATAGGACAAAAAAGGGAAGTGTGTACAGTGACTACTCTGTTTCCTTTGCCAGTTCTAGATTTAAACTTTCTACAGGCTTAGTGCCTGTAACAACAATCCTTCCTGCCTTGAACTACTGTAGGTTGAGTCTGTCCTTTTGTAAGTTTATATCTGTTAACATAAGCCATGCTAGAAAGAGGCAATGTCCCTCAGCCAGAAATACATTTTCCAATTCCAGAAGTGTCAGGTGAACAAACCACAGTGGTTAAATTGACTGCACCCGTCCTTTTCTGCTGCACCTCAGCATCTGTGGGACAGGGGCACATAGGCCAGCCAGGTGGCCAGAAGGCAACTGCCTCAAAAGATGAGGATATTTTTCCCCATGTATCTTTACTTGATGGATTCCATGTGCAAAATTATTTCATTCTGTACCTCGATAAGCACATGTCACATTCAAACAAAGAGTTAGAGAGGGTCATATATTCCCCACCAGCATGTTCCCATTTCTGTCTGCAAAGTGTGTTTATTAGAGCTGGCTGCTTGTTACCCTCAGAGATGAGCATTAGTGTTGCTGCTTATTTCACAAGGCTAACACAATCAATGTAAACACTTTGAAACTTAAAAGAGGTTGTAATTAAAAAGGAATATGTCGATTCATGATGATCTACTAAAATATTGGGTACACAGCTTGAAAATAATACAAGAAAATTGGCTATAGAAACAAACTAAAAATATTCCATCTGAAGTACCATTGAGGCTAACAGCAGGTATAGCTTTAATGGAGAGTAGATTTCTGTGCTTGTCTTGAAATACATCCTTTATTGCCATGCTCTGTTTTAAGTGTCAAAAACACATGCAGGAAATTGGCAAAGAGAGGTCTGGACCTTGGACTAGTTTATTTCTTTTTTTCATTCTCTTTCCCCCTCCTAAAACACATTGCAGTTATAAATACAGCTACAGATGTGAGAAAACAATAGCAGTTTTTTGTTGTAAATGTTTATGGGTTGTTTTTTTTATCAAACCACCAGACCTAGCATTTTTCATCTTCACAAAGCTTTAAAGACAATGCTCAGTAACGATCAATTGTTATTGTACAGCCCATGAATACTAAAGATAGCAAATAGCTTCTACTTTGCTTTCATGTTTTGGTTTTTTTCCTAAAAAGTTGTTCTTTGCAATCACCTAGCAGGCTGTAATAATTGCCTGGTTCTGTATATTTATCTACCACACGATCCAAGGTACATTTGGGAACAAAGTGTGCAACTTTTTGTCTTCTAAATCTGTCACCTGTTGAGAAGGATGACTATTTAGAAATCTTTTTCTCTTACTATGGTTTATTCAATTGTACCCATTCTTAAAGTGCACACCCAAGTCTTAAAACAATAAATAACTATATAAGCACACAAACTTTCTACTAGAATAAAAGGCTTCCGTGAGTTTTCTTTGGATTTCCATACACCATTCAAATAATACATTGCATTTGCTGTATGAATAAGTATATCCTGACACAACATTTAATAAATATTAATTTTTAGCTGGTTCGTGAAAACATTTTTAATCCCCTGAAGTCTAAATGCACTGTGTAAGAGAGAAACTAGAGCTGATCCTAAGGCACACAGCACATTAACCTGTACCCATGTTCTGGACAGTTAATACTCAGAAAAGCAGCTCCTGGAGCCTGGAAATACTTTGATGCACATGTAAAATACCTATGCAAAAACACTGCTAGTATAACGGCAAATTAATTTGTGTTGAGAGGATCAGGATGCTAAAGACCTTTATTTGAGACAAATGATGCTTCTTCTATTCTCTGAGAATGTATTATATGTCTCTTGTCAGTTGTTGCTGCGATACCTTGTTATCCAAACACTTATATTGTGATTTATAAAAGAGAAGGAAGACTTTTGCATGTATTTTCATGGGTTGTCCACCTACTCCTTTGCTACTTGCCCCTATTGTTTACCAGCACAAGCAGGTACTGGAGGCTGACAACATTTCAGGGGTTTTATTTACCACAGGAGTTATAACTCAAGTAATAACAATTGCTTAGTTTAATGCTGCATGAGAGTTGAGTAACTTCTGTACTTGCAGTTTTACATATTCAAATAATGGGTTTTTTAGAATAAAAACCCAAATGACATTCCTGCAAAAAGCTCAAAACACTTGGAAAGTTAATTAGCACTACAACAATAGAGCAAGGATCATCCAACCTCCTTAAAAGAAAATACTTTGACAAAAAAACTCCACAAGCCAATAGGGAATTTAAAGCAGAAAACTGTCAGCCAAAATGCCAATATCAGAAACAAAGAAAACTTACCAACCAAAAAAAAATGACAGAAAAACACTACCAAAGCTGCCCAAAACCCTATCTTTTATCCTTTTTAAATTCACACAAGTATCATAGGTGCAAAATTCCCCTAAAACCAACTAATTTATGATACATTTTGCATCAGTCTCAGAAGATGCAGTCACAGCACTTTGGGAGGCTAGAGGGCAAATTTTCCCTATTTAACACATAGACTTGTATCCACTGTGTTTGCTATCAGTTAAGTAGTAAAGCGTATGAAATTTAACTCACGCAGATAATGAACATTAAATATGTCTAAAAAAAAAAAAGGACATACATTTCCTCACAAGTATCAGTAACACATTTGCACACAATCATTGCCTAAAAATAAACAGAAAGGCAGTTTATAATTTTTAGCATAAAAAAAAAACCTTAAAAAAATGGCAGAGAAAGTACCTGAGCAGTATAATCTGCTAACAAGTGATCTTACTGCCTTAGGTGGTCTTGAACAACAAGAGCTGAACTGCTGACTAACCACAATCAATAATACATCAACAAAGACATGGTAGATCTTTAAAATCCATACTGCTTATTTGAATGGGGTTTTGGGGTCATGAAAAGCAACATGACCCAAATTGTGTTTACTTCTCTCTGAATTAACGTGAAAATTACTTCAATACATACTGACTTCATTTTTGTCATTTTGGGCCATTAACTGGAATATTACAAGAGTCAAGTTAGATAATTGTATTTCTCGTTCCTGTTATACACATCCTATGTTCTTACGGCTCTCTGTAAGCATTCATCTTTTACTACTGGAGAATCACAGAATATTTTTGGTTGGAAGGGCTCTTTAAGGGTCATCTAGTCCAAAGCCCTGCAATGAGCATGGACATCTTCCACTAGGTCAGGTTGCTCGGAGCCCCACCCAACCTCGCCTTGAATGTTTCCAAGGATGGGGCATTCACCACCCCTCTGGACAGCCTGTGCAAGTGCCTCACCACCCTCATTCTAAAGAATTTCCTTATGTTTAGTCTGAATCAAACCTCTTTTATTTTAAAACCATATTGCTACGGGCCCTACTAAAAACTCTCTTCCTGTCTTTCTTATAAATGCCATTTAAACATTGAAAGGCCACAACAGGGTCTTCCTGGAGCCTTCTCCAGGCTGAACAACCCCAGGTCTCTCAGACCCTCTCCATAGCAGAGGTGGTCCTTCTCTGGACCTGCTCTAAGGGGTCCATGCCTTTCCTGTGTTGAGGGTTGCAGAACTGGATCCAGTTCTCCAGATGGGATCTCACGAGCAGAGTAGAGAGGGAGAATCACCTCCCTTGACCTGCTGGTCACACTGCTGGGGGTGCAGCCCAGAATACAGTTGCCTTTCTGAGCTGAAAGTGCACACTGACAGCTCACTTCCAGCTTTCACCCAGCAGCACCCACAGGTCCTTCTCTGTAGGGCTTCTCTCAATCCCTTCGTCCCTCAGTTTGTGTTGATACCAGGGATTGTCCCAACCCAGGGATGACACCTTGCATTTGGCCTTGTTAAAGCTCATGAAGTTCACACAGGCCCACTCCTTGAGCTTGTCCAGGTCCCTCTGGATGGCATCTTGTCCCTCAGGTGTGTCAGTAGCACTGCTCAGCTACGGGTCATCTGCAAGCTTGCTGAGAGAGCACTTGACCCCACAGTCTGTGTCACTGGTGAGGATATTAAATAGTGCTGGTCCCAGTATGGACCCCTGAGGGACACCACACGGCACTGATCTCCATCCAGACATGAGCCACTGAAACCTCTGGATTTGATCATCCAATCAGACCACCGGTCAAATTCCTCTGTCCAATTTAGAAAGAAGGATGTTGTGGGGACCATGTCAACGTCCTTACAGAAGTCAAGGCAGGTGGCATCTGTAGCTCTTCCTTTGTCTATTTATTTAGTTATTCCATCACAGAAATCCACTAGATCAGTTAGGAAAGACTTGCCCTTGCTGAAGCTGTGCTAGCTGCCCCTAATCATGCTCCCTCCACAGGCCTTAGCATAGCTTCTGGGAATATATCCATCAAAAATCATTCAGTTTTGCTGAGACATTTTGTCACCATAAAATGACATGACTTGAACGTTTTCAAACTCGTATCACTAAAATAAGGAGTGTCATGCAAGTCTAAAGGCCTGGTAGCAGCTCTTGCTCATCCCCTTGCTCAAGGGCTATTACACTGTAGTCCTTCAAAGAGACAGCAAAGGAGAAGACTAAAATTACTATGTCTAAATAAAAGAGGAGTTTTGACAGAGTTAAACTCCTTTTAATACACCTGTAAGTCATGCATCTCTCAAGTCCTAAGTATGCTCTGCGATCATTCACTCCAACAGGAGGCATTAGAACTTAGCAGGATCCAGCTTATAGTTCTAACAGCAAGTGGCATATCAAGATCATATCACTCTCCATCACCAGGATTTTGAAATGCTGAGCATTTTTTAATACAGCACCCCAGGTGTTTGCTGCTTAAAACATACTCTACATGAGCATCTGCAGATGGCGTGTCAACAGGGAGCCATCTAGATTCAAATGCGCTAGCATTCACTTTGGGACCCCATACTGGGACCCCAAACAAAAAAAAAACACCCACCACAACAAACACAACAACGGGGGGGGAAGAGGAAGATGGAAATATCTAACAAAAAGAAAGAAAAATCCCAGTATGAAGAGTTCTCATGTCCAGCAAACACAGGACCCAGTCCTGCAGTCTTTATTCAAATAAATCATCCCAACGAAAATAAACAAGAGAGGCAATTCAGGCAGTCTGTTATAAAGGTATTATTCTCCCTGGGTAACTCAACCATAAATAATTCAGTATAAGTTAAGCTCAAGTAAGACCATTACTAACTGTTTACATGTATGGAGGATTGATTTTCCTTCACTATGAAAGGAGGCTCAGGTTGCAATGCTTCTAAAATGAAGATAGAGCACACACTGTTGATTCGATGGAAGGATGTTGCAGATGACATACTTATGTTTTGCCTCATACCACACGTGAGGGTGGGATGTGAATCTTCTCCACTGCAGTTTTGCACAGTTATGTACTACATAACAAAAATTACCTAAACATGATCTAAGCGGCAAAGTAAAACTGTAGAGGTATTTCTGCTCCTGTAAGTTAATTGTCACATTTAGAGATTGTAATTCCAGACAGAGATTGCACAGTCTACAAACAACACTAATATGACCAAAAGTCTCAAGTAGTCCATAATTTTTAGTAATTTATACACAGGTTGTACAACCAGGAGGCACATGATGAATAAACCACACATAAATCAAGATCTACGTGTGAGCAGAACAAGAACTGTATTTGACAGACATATGTAAAGCACTGCCTACAGAAAGGCTTATATTCAGAGATTTACAGGAACAAATACAAAATTACAGTGTATGGATTATGTTGTCCTTCTGAGATAAATGAATACAAACACTTTACAGAAAAGGAAAGCTGGCTTTTGTCAGCTATAGATAGGGGTCTTCTCAGTATAACTGTGAAGTTAGCAACAACAACAGAATTTGATTCTCATTTGTCACTTAAAAACACTTAGGAAGAAAAACAGCTCAAAGAACATGAAAGATTAAAATAAATTAGATGCTCATTTTCCATGATAACATAACATAGCCATTTAATAGGATGAAAACTTTTCACATCTAGGACTATTACACTCTACTGTGACACTCTAGACAGTAAAAGACATCCTACCCACAGTCATCATCATTTAATTTAAAAACAATCTAAAATTAAGAGAAATTGACTCTCTAAATAATTGAAGATTATCAGAATGAAGCATGATGGAAGAAATCGCTTGAAAGCTGTTTTAAAATTATTTGTATTTTTACAGTTCACTTTCAAGAGTTGCTTCATGAAAGATTATCCAGGCAACACAAGTATGAAGTAATTTTTTTATTTGCAGCTGTCCTGGAGTCACATATTCCTTTAAAAAAATAATGAAAGCAAGCTATAACTATTACTTGCCCCTGCTTATAAAACTTGGAATGATTTTTTCATGTTTAAATACATAACATTTAAAAACAGATCAAGATGAACCTGAAATAATTTTTCATTATTTCATTAATAGTCATTAATTAAATTTACTATATCCTTTAGTCAGCTCCTTTATACCAAATAGTCTCTATCGCAGAGACCCACCAGGTAATGAGAACTGTCTTGCCTAATTTCATCATCATCATTGAGATATACCATAAAGACTAGCCTTGATTTATCTTTACATGGAAATATCTAGTTACATGAGAAGTCTTCTAAAGCAAGTACTCGGGTTTTTAAGAGGAAAAGCTACCCTGTCTTACCAGTTGGTTTCTCATCTTGTTAATGTTACTGAAAACCCAATCTGCTAAGAGAAAAGAAACCAAGTTTGATTCTGTCCTAATAACAGATAACACACGGAAGTAAAGAAACCAGCAGAAATATTCCTGTAAGTTTCAACAAGCTTTGGATCAAGCACGCAGCAATTTTGCTTTGCTTTTCTAATTAAATTTGATTATACCAGCCCTCCTACACTGAGCAAACTCTTGGAATGTAGATATGACCTACAGTGTTATTTAACCTACTGGGATGATGTTATTTCATGATTTAAAATTGCACAGTTTGGTTAAGACAGAGGTGAACTCTCTACCTGAGTGCACATTGAAAAAGTAAATTTTTGCTGCATATCATTTGAGCTAAATATGCACAGAAACATTTCAGTCAACTCTAAGAGTACAAATTCTTCTTAATAGTTTTAAAGAAAAAAGAGTGGGTAACATGCCATTTCTCAGTCTCCTTTCCATATTTCTCCTGTTTTTTCATTTTGGGAAACAAGTAAGAAGTCATAGCCAGAAACAATAATTTTTTAACATTTCTTTTCATATCTTACACATAGTTGCAGCTTTGGTTAGTGTTGGTTGTGCTGTTTACTTTTTAATGAATGGAAATGTATTTAATATAAAGTACTGGGAAATTTACATTTCATTTTTATTCTATTACAGGCATAACTGTGACAGTGTGAAACAGGCATAAATTAGGCATCACATACTAGGCAATGCACCAAAATACTTTTAATAACAATCAGTTGGAACCTGTCTTCCCTTTGGCTGCTGAAAAAACAGATATCCTGTCCTGTCTGGGCAAGAATTCTACATAAAAAGCTCCTTAACAGAACTAAATATTATTACTTCACTCATTTGATGTGACTACAGTATGTATATTTGCATGTTAATTCAGTGAAAAAGTTTCTTGTCTCTGAACTCGGTAGGATCTCTGGGTAGGTTTCTATGTACTAAATACTGTAGTATTTCTTTAAGTCTATATAAACCATTTCTTGATATAAAAATTAAATATCAGAATTTCATTTTTCTCATTTAGGTATTTCCTGTGGTGTATCTCTCCAATTTCAACAGTGTAATTCATGAATGTATACAAAGACATGAAAATTAGCATTAGAACTCTCAATCTAATAAAAAGTGTGTTTGAAAAACAAAAACAAATAAAACACAACTTTGGTTTGGACAATACTGTCTGCACAGTCGTTGGCTAAATACATCTCGAACATGTTCACAGTAGCCCTGTCAGGTAAAAAAGCACATTTATCTGGGTTGGGTGAGCCAGACTAGTTGAGGCAAGGTAAAGAGCACCCTGCTTCTCTGCTGCTGAAAGGGACAGGTCCTGTTCCCCACCCTAACTCCAGGCTCACCCTGCTCATCCCACACCTTGTCCAGCACTGGCATCATTTGGTCTTCTCAATTCCACTCACAAAACTAGCAGAAAATTATCCATCCTTTTTTAAGGTTTCGAGTTGGGTTTTTTTGGTCTAGCAAGTTGAACCGACTCAAGGATAGGTACAGATAAAAGCTACAGCTGACACCAGCTGTGCTGATAAGCCCAGAGAGCAAGGGTGGAAGAGTGAAGACAGAGGAAAAAATGGGATCTTCCCTTAGCTGCAATAAGATCAGTTCAAGTTCATGCAACAACTTTGAAATGTCACCGATGGAAAACTGAGATAAAGAGTGCTAAGAAAAGTTCCAGCTCAAACCAGACTAAAAGCCAAAGTCAAACACAGTGAACTGCAGGAACCTTCCTCTCCTGGATCTTCTGAGGGTGAAAAGTGTGTCAGCCAGCACTGGGGGTAAAGCCAACCACGTTCACCTACAGGGAAAGGTATACGCAGCCACCAAGGGAAGGGCTGAGCTGTGTTTACTGCTCCTAAATGGCTACAAAAATGGCAGGTGACGTACTTAGGGTGGGCAGGAGAGTTTGAAACATCATTTCGAATTGTGAAACTGCATCCAATTGCATTCCATGCTCATGATTAGTTTTTTTAATTTTAAACCTTAGATGCATTTTGAAGTTTGCCAAACAATACTGTGAACAAATATTTTCAGAACACATACTGTCTTTTGCTTTGAAAACAAGCTACAGTGGATGATGGAAAACACTAAGACACTTTTTCAATAAGGTGTCTCAAGAAAATAGATATTTGTAAGCAACAGGAGAGCTTCTAAATGATGAATTCAAGTGCATTTGCAAATCCTTCCCTGGAGAACTGAATGGTTTAAAGAAATACCTTAAATTTTATTTTTTCTTTAATTTAGTAGTTTCAAATCTAGCCTAAGCTGGGAGTAGAGGCAAATAGCTATTACTATCTGCTGGCTGCTGGGCAGCCTATGCAAAATTAACCATTAGTTTTAGACCTGTTCCTATTAGATAAATTCTCCCTTTGTAAAATAACCTCTGTAACCAAACACATTTGTCAGCAATTGCAGTGTCTTTGGCATATGGAAAAAGCAAAACACAAAAAGTTACTCCTGATAAATTAGCTAGTTCTTTCCTGTTAGAGCAGGAATCAGGTTGCTGCTGCTGAACTATATTGCAGTTATGCATAACCTATTCCTAAAGTACTGGTGTTTTGTCTAGGGGCTTCTACTGCAAAGAAACAGTCTTTTCCATTATTTCCCAGGGGGCTGAGATCTAAGTGTAGTAGAGGATTTCACAATTAGTCTATTTTCTCATGAGATGCAGCCTAAATTTTTATTCCTCTCAATCACATTTTTGCAACTTAAAATCTCTTCTGCTCTACATAATTCTTGCTGCTTCTGTTGCCTGAGTCACAGTACTTACATCTATAACCGTATTCTCCCCCTGTACACCACAAACCAAAATGCTTTTGGAGTTTTCTTCCAGGTTTTACTTTGTTTGGGGATTCTTTTTAATGGGGTAGGTTCTTTTAGGGTAGGGCATGGTTTTGTCAGCTTATCCCAACTTTGCATCTCTCTGGTAGCTTTGTGATTCAATTCCTGTTTACATTTCTTATGTCCCCAGACTCCACCAGATCACAAGGGAGACTGACTCGATATAGATGCTGGGCTTGGGGCACAGGCTCCCTCCAGAATCCGTAACCCCCACTGCAGGATGTGTTATGGCTTCCAAAGGATACCAAACACCAAGGACAGAGCCAAGGCAAACTCCAAGATTTGCCCCAAGTGCCAACATGTGAGACAGGTACAACAGCAGGAGAAAGAAGGGAAGAAACAAATTTTTTCATCACTGCAGCCATGAAATTAGACAAGCACACTGAGTTTTCCTAGCTTGAGAGGAAAATTAGGTCCATGGCATGGCCCATTGTTCTTTCTTTTTCTTACAAAATTGCTTAATTACAACTATGTTTTAACAGTTTCTGATCTTGTTGCATAAATAGAGCTGCACTTTCCACCATGTTCTGTGCTGTGCACCATCCTTGAGCACTCACCAGGACATCAGGAGGCCCACTGAAAACTCCAAGACCATTCCAGACCCCTTCCCCACCCTTCTCCCTCAGGCACAACCCAAAAGAAACAGCTCTGACCCTGATCTTAGAGGTAATCTGCAAAGGTTTTTCTGAAAATTAAAAGCTTGTTTGAGATCTCTCAGGAAGATAAAAGTACACAGTTTAGCTAAAATGGAACTACTGCAGTATTAAAATGAGATGTGAGGGAAAGACTGCCAATTACTTTCCCCTTCGTTTGGGACAAGAGCTGTGGTGTGTGTCCAAGCAAGAGATAACTCAGGGACGCCTCGGCTCCCTTCATTTCAGGGGCAGCCTGGAATCTGCTCAGTCTTCACATAACAACCTCATGCCAGGGGTGCTGGCTCAAATCCTATCAACAGGGACAAAGGGGAGTCCTTCCTGCCCTATCAGTTGTGGCCCTATCAAGCACAGCATAGTCTGCAGGCCCTGGCAGCATCTTCCCTTCCCTCCATATCTTCCTGCTTTTCTGTTTCAGAGTCTGGGGACAAACCAGCATCCAGGCATCACATCAGCATCATGCAGGTGTGAAGGAGACTTGGTGGGATCGGTCTCCAGCTTCCCCCAACAGAGGGATCTCATGGGCAGGAGGTGCCTCCAAAATACACTGTCCTTAATTCATCCCCTCTGGAGCTCGCAAAAAACATTGCCTGAAGACTTGGCTTTTCCCTGCTTGCCTTGAAGAAATTTTGGAACACAGTCAGACCCACATCTGGAGCCTCTTCCCTCATTTCCCTCAGTTTTGCTTTTTTCCTCCCCTTTTCGCTTTTTAAATTTAACCTGACTCGACAATTTACAACATTCTTCACAGCTTTGCACCTTGTGGAGCCCCATCTGTGCATGCAAAATGCTTCCAAATCCAAATGTTAGTGCTCTGGATTGTGGTTTAACTGCTGGAGTTTGAGGATTTGTGTTCTGGGGGAAAAGGGAAGGGAAGGGTTCTCTGCCTCCCACAGCAAGGAAAACAAACCTTCACTATGCATTCTGATCTCTTGTTCTTAACTATGGGATCTGATGGAAGGAAGGAAGGACATCTGTAAAAGGGTAATATAGACAGTGCAGTGGTAAAGGAATGGGAAAATACTGCTGAAGAAGGAATTAGAACAGCAACACACGAGTTCAGCTGTTCACTGCCGTTAACACAGCACGGGGCCTGAAAAAGAACAATTCAGACCCAGTTCTCTGCATGTCTTGTAACAAATGGGAATCCAACAGCCTTGTTACCACAGGCTGCCATGGCCACACATCTCAGCATCCGTGGGTTGAGCCCTGTGCCATTCATCCCCCATCTGAACCCAAGTGCCCATATGTGAGGTATTACCTATCATGGGCCACTCGTGGGTGTGGCAGCAGCATGAAATCTGCTTTATGGTGTCTTTGCAAATGCAAAATCAGCTGTAACATTGACAGTCACCTTGTACCACCAGGTTCTCCATCTTCAGTTTTTCCATCTGTGAAATAGTTCTAATTGAAAGGGAAATTAAATTCCCTTTGACTTAAAGAAAACTTATATATTTCTAAGTAAGGGACCAAAACAAGAGAAATGTAGAAAATTCAAGCCAGTACTATTCAGAAATGTTGATGTAGGTTGGAAGTTCATTGCTGCTATGTGGTTCAATGAGATTACAACAGCCTTAGTTTGAAGATGTCCTTCAGCTGCTGTGAAAGGACCATCCTGAGCAAATCCCAACGCTCTGTCTCCTATATTTTCTACTTCCAATACTGCTGCTCCAAGAGCTGAGCACCAAACACTCCCTCAGGCACGGAGGCTCATGCCCTGGGAGAGTAAATGGCTTTTAAATGCTGTGCACCCCTTCAGCACAGCCTGAAGTGGTACACATGCAGGGCAGAAACCACTGTACCCCAAATAATATTCTGGAGAAGGGAATTAAGGGAGACAGTTAAACTGTCAGCTTTTTTTTTCCTGGTTTAGGATGAAAGAATGAAAATCTGGATTAGTTGCATGATCAGCTGTTGGCTTTTCTTTTAAAAAAAATCCCTATAAACTATGTGGAAGGAAGCCAGCCACAGGCTTCAGCAATTCAAACTTGATATATTTAGAGGAAATGTACGTGCTTGTCCTAATGAATATTTCCCCTGAGTCAGGGGAGCATAAGGAAATCCGAGAATCACAGAGAACAAGGGGAAATGGATTTACAGAGTAAGCTGTAATAGTTTCAGGCTTCATATGCAAGAGAAAATAAAGGAGTTTATGCCACTATTTCCCTTACAAAAGTAAAGGTTCTTTACTTAAGGCCAATGGAAACTTTGAAAGTGAACTCTATCTGAACCGCAGTAATTGTTTGTATGATGGTTCAAATGATGCAGTGTGACATATTCTGAAATGTGCGTGTAATTTAGATTAATTGCACAGCACGCCGACCTTTTACAGCCTGCAGTGAGATTGTGGCTCTGCATCAACACAATACAGTGAGGAAGGAGAACCAAGCTCAGGGTTCACTTAACAGTGACTTGCGTTTTCCTGCACAGCCGGGTACTGCTCACAACAACAAATCACCTCGCTCCTCCCTGATCAGCTGCAAGCTCTGTCACTGCTCATCATTCTCCTGAGTGAGTCACTTCAGCAGAAGGCTCTGACAGGAGCTGTTTGGTCCATTCACACTGAGGGAACAGTAATAATTAGTCATATTGAACTGAATAAAAATTAAAATTATTGACATAAAATGGGTTCTACGGAATTCGCTTCCAAACCCAGTGGGGTTGAACCTTCATATTGTGTAAACAGGCTCCACTGAATCAATAAACTCACTGATTTATATCAACTGACAACTGCCCCATTGAATTTAATGGGAAATTATCTCTTTTCTATAGATTTTCTCTACTGCTTATAATTACAGTGCACTCGAATTTCACAGGATCATTCCATGATCAACCTTCTTTGTCAGGCCTTTAAGGAAGAGTCTCAATTTTGGAAAGAAAGTACATGGGAGAGATTCAGAGCAACTTTCAGACTAATCATGAACCTAAAGTTACTATTTACTCCTATGCAGTGCTATGTCAGGAGCACACATCTCCACACACCCTACATGGTCCCAGACAGCCTCCAACCTTTTCCACCCTTATTTCCCCACATGAACTCAAAGAGAATGGTACTGGCTGTCAGGGAGAGCCACCTGGGGGCAGGAGTCTCCTTGTGAACCATAGATCATCCTATTTGAGCCACATATTTATCCCTTTTCAACCAAACAAATTTGTATAGTATCACAGAATAGTTTGGGTTGGAAGGGACCTTAAAGATAATCCAGTTCCAAACCCCCACCATGGGCAGAGACAACTTCCACTAGAGCATGTTGCTCAAAACCCCATACAAACTGGCCTTGAACACGTTTATGTATTAAAAGTTAGGAAGAAATATATCAGAAATCTTCAGCTGTCCAAACACATTCAGAACTGAATAAAAGTTCAGAGTTTTGCTGCCAATACTGTTTTAACAGGGGCAGAAAATCTTTTCCTCATTTGCTTATATGGGAAAAGTAATTTCTTCACAGACAGAGAAAAATTATCTTTAGGACAGAACCTTAGGTTATATCAGTTGAATTACACTGATCTACTGATTGAAGATAAGACTTCATTTACTTAAAACAAAATGGTGGAATTCATTTTTAAATGATAATGGAAAACCTACACAGCAAGTAGACACTCCAGTATGGTGAGAAGCAAAAAAATGTCTCTTCCAGTGAAGTTGCAGATTCATTTTTCATAAATTTGAGATACTCCTCAAGCTAGTGGGAGTTGCTTTGCGAAGAACTTCAGTGCATTTAAAACACTGTTAAAGGCATTAACCTCCCACATTTTGTGTTACGGTGTTCCCTAGGTAACCTTGGGGCAGAAACACCTCACTCCATGGTGCACATTCCCCCAGGTGGCTGTTAGAAAGATAATCATCCCAAGACAGCAATAGCATTCAGACATCTTCCCTTTGTGTTACACCCTTGTAACACCGGGAATATTAATCCACCTTTCTTCAAAGTAAATCAGAACCCTTCTGTCACAAGTGACTAGGCACACACACAGACACACACACACACAAAAAAAGCTTAAAAGAGCACATATAACTCATATAACTTAAAAAATAAACAAACCCTTCAGTAAGCTGAGGATAATTGTGTAGGCAGATGAAGATCGATGGTAAATCCCAGGGTACTGAAGTAGTAATTAAAAATAAACAAACAGGAGATAAAAATAGAAGTTAAGTAAAATATTTTCCCATAAGGGTTATACAGTAGTCAAGCACCCCATCGAAAACAGCAGGAGAAGAAAAAATTTCTTTCTATTTTGAGTAAAATGAGATTCGTTTTTCTGTAGAAAACAGGCTGCAACCTCCAATTAAGGCAATTATCAAAGCCAGACTAAATTCCAATTTTTTGAGATTGGTAAATACTCATCACTATTGAAAAATCCAGACACAGCCTGTGTAGCACACAGGTAACATAGAAATGACAAAAATAACGTTTTGCCACTATTTCTGCCTGTCAAAGACTTCCTACCAAAAATTCTCCATCAGCTTTCTGTCAGAAGTTCTCACCAGAGCTTCCTGCCGGAGTTTTCCTGCCAAAAGATCCTGCTATTGTTTATGGTTATCATATCTCCTCAAACATCTGAATAGGGCTACTTGCCAAGATACCACGTACAACCTCCTTTGAACGCTATAAGAGTTGGAGAAAAAATTGGGAAAAATCAGGGGACAGCAAAGGGAGAGGGAGAACCAGTTACCCTAGCTGAGAATCTCTCCCCAGCCCCCATCACCTTTCTTCTGCCACCATGTGCTGCCCACCTGTCACCAGAGACTGGAATTCTGCCGGCCTGGAGAGGACTGAGACCCACCGTGCGACATGAGTGAGTTATATCTTATTTCCCCCCCAACACCAGCTTGGCAGAGAGGTAGTTTTTGATGGTATCTTTTCTCTACTTCTAGAAGCAATCTTAGTATTTTCCACGAGAAATAAAATACGGGGTTTTTTTAGGTTTAGAGCGAAGTTGTAAGATATCCAAATTCTAAACTGGACCTGAGCATCAGAGTCTTTTTCGACCGGATAAGGGAAATATAAAAGTTCCTAAAAATCAAAATATTTTGAGGCCATGTGGAAATTTTGGACACAGAGGTTTCTTTTCTCTCTTTGGGCTAAGAAAAAAGGAAGATCCATCATTTTTGATAGAGGATGCCTCGCAACCAACCAGAAGGAAGGGAAAGACCCTTTTCAGAGAAAATAAATCTTTTTAGGCAAAATGAATATATTAAACTTATCTCAAAAAGGGTGGGATTTTGTGAAACTCTAAAACGTATGAAGTTTAAACCCGAAGGGTCTTTTCTCCCTGAAAAACCTCAGTGTGAGACTAGACCCAGTACGCTGAATAAATTCTTTCTTTTTGTTTCATGAGTTTTTGCCATCTTTCTAAATTCAAGGGAGAATTTTTTCCTCACATTTTCCAACTTTTCTTAGTTTTTCCTCTTTCTCTTTGCATCTCTTAGCAATTAATAAAATCAGTTTCAGTATCAACAGATAACTTGTGTGAGTTTTAATTTTGCTCAAGGGAATATACAGATCTGAAGTTCTTTCTGCAACATTTAAGCAGATTGTAATATTTCAGCCTGCCCCTGCTTATGCAGAACTCGTGAGTGTGACTTCTGCAATGTACATCAGTCACACCCTCCTTGGTCACACAAAAGACCATGAATAACATGGTGCTGAATGCCTTGGCCCAGCTCCTGTGCCTGCGTTACTTAACACAAAATCAGACCATAAGTTCATGTGTTTCTACTTATATGCCACTCCCTTGAAAATGGGACAGGGTATATTGTGGCATCTTTCTCTCAGAAAAAAAAAAAAAAGAAAGAAAAAAAAAAAACCAAGCCAGAAATCTTGCTTTAGTTTTTTCTGTACTTTGAGAAATGTGACGATCTTGAAAAGGTGATACAAGAACTCAGTGTAAAACACAGGCCCACAAAACGACACTCCAGCATAGTCCATTTAATGATCCTTGTGCATACAATCTTTGTATTTTGCCTTTTGGGAGTAGACTCAATTTAATTTCAAGTGCAAAATTCAGAAGTTAAAAGAAAGGGACAAAAAAAAAGGAACATTAGCTTGCAGTCCTTTTTACTTTAATTTCTGATACTTCATTATAGATACAATGCTCGTTTCACTAAGCGTATAGATACTATGCTGTTTCACTTAAACAGCTTTCATTAACAGTGCACAGAGTAATTTAGAGTCTTAGAAGATGCTAAGTTGTAGTTAAGTTTACAAAAACAGGGTATTTTCTCACTTCACTTAAGAAACTATGCATCGTGTCCAAAAATCACACAAATATGGAGGGAGACAGATGATTTCAGCATCTATGGTAGCCACCATCTACATCTATATTAATATTGTTCCAGTTAAGCTAAAGTTCATTCTATTCATATAGTTTCCATATAGTAAGGGTAAATCATGCTCCTCAAGAAATATCCATGTTCAAGAGCTGTGCTAAATCACTGCATCCCAGTCACTGTAGATACACCATAATTCAATTTTGCATATTGAAATTATCTTTTCTTCCTAGACACTCTCCACATTATATGAAAAATCCATTATAGAGCAGAGGTGAAAGGCAACACAGGGCTCTGGACCACAATAAAGGGGAAAAAAACCCCAACATTGAAGACAGCAGCAGCAGCAGAACCAAGTGTAATTCACAACTGAGCACCTTAATATCCAGAGTTTTCACACTCTGGTTTGAAAAATCTGCTCAATATATACAGTTTCTCTTTAATAAGATCATGGCTCTGAAATGAACCAAACTTACCTACTACTTAGCTGGCACTGAATTTTCTAACATATTTTTTAGACTAATACCTGCTAATCAAGTCTTGAAAAGCTATACTGAGGTCAAAGAGGGTAGGAAATCTTATTCCCTAGTTCCACAGAGTATAGAGGTTTTTTGCTTCCAATCAGTCCTTTCTATATCAACAGCATAAGCAGCTCTTGGACATCACTTTAATGACAAAATTCGTGCTTTTTTTTCATTAGTATTTAGAACTACGGTGTTCAAGTTCCTCTAAAATCGCTTTGACCAAAAATGGATTTGCGATTGCCAAGTGGGGGCAATGAGAACTGCTTTATTTTAAATATGAAAAATCACCAGTGATCAAGTGCAAATTGTTTCACAATTGATGGAGGTTGGCTTAGCATAAATAGTGCTGAAAAGCCCAATCATCCTCATTACAAAGAGCCAGCTGGTGAGCTCAGGGGTGGGATTTCTCAAGAGGGATCAGTGTTCTGCTGCAGCTCAGCAGACCTGTCCCTGCTGAAGCTCTTGGAACTTAGCTGTGGCCTTGGACCACGAGGCTAAAACTCACAGAGGGGTAAAAGGGTATTTGAAATCAGACATGTTCAAGACAGGAGGAACTGATTTAATTTAGAATCATAGAATCATTTAGGTTGGAAAAGACCTCCAAGACCATCAAATCCAGCCTTTGACTGATCACCACTTTATCAACTAAACCTTGGCATTAAATGCCACATCCAGTCGTTTCTTGAACACCTCCAGGGATGGAGACTCCCTAGACAGTGCATTCCAACTGCATTCCCTGACAGTGCATTCCTTGCCAACCCTTTCCATGAAGAAATTCTTCCTGATGCTCAACCTAAACCTCCCCTGACACAGCCCGAGGCTATATCCTCTTGTCCTGTCACTAGATTTAGCATATTTTTAGTCCTCAGGACCTACCTGATATCCCATCCCCAGCCTCTAACAATTGTCTTTGGGAACCTAGGGAAGAGCAGTGATATGCCAGAGGAAGGGAATGCAGCAAAAGAAACAACTCACAATTAGAGGTTAGACTGGAATACTGAATGTTTCATTAAAAACACGCATGAAGTTTTGCCTGTGGCAAATTTTAATTATTTACAATATTAATATATAAGAATTATGTTATAAGCAATTTGGAGTTAATGGAAATACTCAAGTGCGTCCTGGAAACAAAAGTACAAGTCATCTCAGGCTTCAAAAGTTAAAAAACATTATGGAGCAGGAGAAACTACTACTGGTTACATGGCAGCTTAGGGCAGGACTTGTTCTGTCTCCTTACAGTGTATATTGGCTTCTACAAAAGCCAAGACTCTACCAGCATGATCAAATATAGCCATTTCAGTGTCCTGTCACTGATAATGGTCCACAGAAACACTCCAGCAACCCAGTAAGTTATAGGTTAATTCACTTGACTGCATGAATTGAGTTGTCGAGCCTGGGGAGACCTGGAAAAAAAATCAGTAAGTGGGATATACTTGTATTTCTTATCATACAATTCTGTCATTTTACCCTTAGTTATTTAAGTTACTTAGGAAATTCAAAACAAGTGTGGAAAAAATACTGCACCAATCCCCATTGTGCAACTGTGTCAGATACCTTGTCTGAATTAACATTCTCTAGCCCAGAAGCGCCACTTAAACCTCAATGTAATATTTTCTGCAATCTTTATGCCACACTTGTATCCTTGTCAAAGCATGTAGCCATGTATGAACTCAACAACATAAAAAATTGGAGTAATGTAGGACTATATTAAATTATGCATAATAGAAGAGCAAATGGCAGGTGGTATTGTAGAGTATGCTGAGATTTATACAATAAACATTATATTTATACAATAAACATTAAATAAATGTGTCCAGATAAACAAGGTTATTTGCAGGTATGACCCACCTAACACTAAAACAAGTGTTTATTTTCAGGTTGCGTGCATCATGCACAGGTTATTTTAGACAGATTTGCATCTGTCATGTTGCAGGATTGATGTGATGCAAAAATGCAGACAGTAGTAAAGGAAGCTCACAGTTGCATGTATTGGAGAGAGACAAGTCTAAGGAGACAAAGGCTTCATAAAACAACAGCATGGAACAAAAAACCAAAAAACCCATCGACATCAGGGAAAACAGGAGGGACAAAGGGAGGTGGCAAAATGCTTCAAAACGCTTGAAAAATGAGATCAGGAAGTTAAAAGGGACATGTCTTGGAAAAAAAATTACTGCCAGATATAACAGCAGCAGACATAGCAGCTGCTGTGGAATGTGACAGCCACCCAGGAGAGAGGGAAAAACCTGAGGCTCACGTTTCCCTCCTGCCCTTTGCTGTGTTCATACTGTTGAACATCACAAAGTCATGGCACGACTCAAAACACAGGAAATGCTGTAACAAACCACACCAGTGTCCACCATGTCCAGCACTCCTCAAGTCCTCCCTATTGGGCTTGCACTAGTGCTGGTACTGAAGTGGGCAGCTGAGGTGTGGGTTCCTTCCACTGCCTTAATGAAGAGGATGTATAAAAAAAAATCCACTGCAAATAGGTATAGCATTGCCTTAAACTACCCTGGCAATGTTTCCCTGCATATGTCACCAGGGTTTTGACCTTAAAATCTGTTGCCCTAAATAGATGCCCATGTTCCTCTGATTATAAAAGATGGATTCACAAAAAACCTTCCATATTTTTGTGACAAGCAGCAGAGCTGTAGGAGGAGACAGGTCACATTATTTTCTGCCAGGTTTTGCTTGGAAGAAATTCAAATAATCACGTGGGAACAAAAGTAAGAGTTTGAATGACAGGTGGTGTAAACTTGGTGGGAATAACAGTGAGATTTTGGTCATAAGGAATATTAATGATGGAGGAAGAATGCAAATAACCCAGCTTCTGAATGGAGTGCTCTCCTCTGTAGTGCTCCAGAAAAATTAACAACCCTTCATGTTTGAACAGTTGTCCAACCTTTCATCACTTTGTGATAATGTCATTGCTTAGTTTACCAGGCATGTAGCTCAGACCCTTTGGGTACTAAGGGAGGTGAAGTGTCTTAACACAAATTAAGTGTGTTTTTTTCCTTTAAAAAACACCAGAAATAAAATGAATTTAAAATCTCGTTCCACTGGTGCATTTAGAAGCTCCTCAAATAGTCTATTCCAACTCCACAGCAATTCTATAAAACAAAATGAATAGCACAAATCCAGTAAATATATCTCCTGCCAAGATGAGCTCTCCTGTTTTAAAATCTTTTATAGCATCTAATGTATTTATTTGCATCAAGAGGGCATTATGCCAGTTAACATCTGTGTTCTCTGGAGTTGGTAATTCTGCCTCCCATAACTAGTCATCAATTCTGCATGAAAATACACAACTGTCTTTCCACTATAGATTCTATCTGCTGTTCAAATTTTCCATGCACATTTAGAGAAATGTTCAGTGAAATACTTCTGCATAAAAAGATATAGACAGGAAAGGATGACTCAAATGTCTTTGGATGCCCCACCCCTACCTAGGGATGGCGTTTATGAACCTTTGGATTCTCATCTGATGTTTCATTATGAAAGAAATTAAATATCAGATCTTCAGCTAATATAAATTGACATGGCTTCTTTGAAAGATTCAGAAAATTTCCCAGATGTCTGTCAGCTAAAGATTCGGTCCTGAAACTCTGGGGCAGTTCACAGCATGCAAAATAAGTAAATGCACATATATTTTAAAGTGGTTTAAATGACCTCAACTAACAATAAAAAAAAAATCAAAGCAGGTGTCTCCACCTGAAAGGCAGACATAAAAAAATTTTACAAAAAGTAAGGAAATTTTCCCAGTTTATAATAGAAAAACTAGGTGCCAGAATTGTACTCAATTTCTCTTCAAATTTAGGTGCTTGAATACATTTCCATATCTAGCATTAAATGAGCAGGAAAGAAACCCACCCTTTGCCAGTGAGGAACTATAAAGGAGAATCAAAGGCATAGGAGACAAAGAAAGGAATTGAGATTTGGCAAAGATCATGAGCAATTGGGTGGATCCAAGGTAAGCCATGTGCCAAGCAAAATTATGTAATTCATTATAATGCAATGAAAGAACCAATTTTGTTTCCAACATCACAACAAACTTTTCTTCCCCAGCCTGACCAACCCTAGGGTGCCCCTGCACAACACTGAGAACTGGCAACATCCTTAAAGTTTGCAAGCTAAAGCTCTGCCTAGAACACCTAAATCTCCAACTCTCAGCCCTAAAATTCAGTTATTAGGATGACTGGCTTGTCAACGTCTATGTCCTCTGTACCTGGTTTTATGAGAAAAGCTTGTAGCACTATAACTTCTATAAAGAATTGCCTTACAATTAAAAACTCAAGAACTCTTAATTTCTTTGTGTGCAACCATTCATGGAAATTGCTACTCCAACAGCCTGGTCTGGTGACTGTCCTTCTAATTAGTGAACTAACCATGACCTAAATGACAGGTGGTTCATCAAGGACACTTACAGATGGCCTGGGGAGTATCAGCAGAAGGACAACGGAGGACTTTTCACTGCCACGCTCAGTATTTGCAGTGCACATTTTATTGCCTGAACGTTTCCCCGAGACCCTTTACGACTTCACGCTTGGGGTCTGTGCTTTGGTTTCTGCATAGCTTCAGTTGTACAAGAAAAATAGCTCTGTAACACTTCAGCAATCAGAACAAGGGATTTCAGATGAAGTGCCATGTGCTCTGAATATCCAGAGAAGAAGAAACATCTTAGAATGATGAGGTCAACAGCATGCCCAGCTTCTCATCGAGAAAACACATACCAGCTTTTACTATTTGTTGAGAGGT
The DNA here is from genome assembly GCF_003945725.1 of Corapipo altera. Classification (NCBI taxonomy): domain Eukaryota; kingdom Metazoa; phylum Chordata; class Aves; order Passeriformes; family Pipridae; genus Corapipo; species Corapipo altera. Next base: position 7,043,724 of record NW_020884895.1, read on the forward strand.
TTGTGAGCCAAATTATAGTTCCTCTATTTTTGTCAAACGCAGTACTCAGGTTCCCAGTTTATTAGCTAGAGACAGGCATTTTATTTATCTGTTTCAGGTACTGGTTTGTTTTTTTTCTTCAGGTTTCTCTTCAACTCAGTGTTTTCTCTTGAAATTGCTCATATTTTGAACAAGAAAGCAGATTTATTTTCTGTGATATACTTTCAATTGGTGATGTCAGAAAACAAGTAGAAGAATGTGGTATGGTTTCAGGTTACATGTAGGAGCCAATTTTCTAGAATTAATGGCTCAATTAAATGGAAATATAACTTCAATATTCTTTTTTTAAATGTGCATCAAACCTCACTGTCTCTGTCATTTCTGGAAAATGTTTTAGTTATTTTATAGACCAGTGAAGTTCTGAAAGTAAAGTCTTTTTGTCTCAATCACAACAGACTAGACTTAATTTTCAAGTTTGTGTACATACAGATTTCTTGCAGGACAATTTATAGCAGTCCAACATCAATCAATATCTTAGTTAAAGAAACAACAGGACTTTCACACCAGCTATGACTGTAAATTACTCTTGACCTCACTGTTCAAATTATTAACTCAATTCATTCTTTTGTCCAGAAATCACCACCTTATCTAGCCTTTATAGATAGTTCACCAACACAGAAGGTTAAAGTGGAACCATTCAGCCAAACCTTTTGTCTTCCCAGTCTTAAAGTAAATACTGAAAATAATTCCAATTTGGTTTCATGTATTTAAAACACAAAATTTTGTACTTCTACGTTTGTTAAAAAATGGCTTATGTTGAGCTTTTTTGGGTTCTAACTGCACACTGCAAGAATCAAAGGCTAATGAGCAAACTCTGAGTAGGTGAGAAATTCTTTGGGTATTTTTCCCCCCACTCTTTTCTAAGACCAAACTATGGCAGTTGGCCTTTCTTACTGAAAACCATTATAGTGTTGCTGAGTACTCCAGCATGAAGATAACACTAGCCAAAATGCAGGAACCATATACTAATCTTACATGATTCTACAAAATTCTCCCACACACCTGAGTCATGGTCAAGCTGTTTAGCCTACATATACTGTGATTAATGTAAGTTGCAAAGAAAATTGTTCTTCTCTGACAGGGTATTTTGACTCCACCTTTATTTTTTTTACTTAGCCCAGACCAGAATGCAATGAGAAATGCTCTAGTCAGAACCATCTGAGTAGTTCTGATACTTCTGTATTAAAAAGTGCCCTAAAATTATTTGGCAGAGACTGGTGCCTCCTAATCATCAGAATCACTTTTTCACAACACAGACAGCGACAATAGGCACTGTCATTTCCCCTGGAATTAAAACACAAAAGCCCTCAATATGTTTGATTTTTCTGCCTCAGAACTCTAGGTTGTCCCTAAACGCAAAATAACACAAAAGTTCTATTGTTCATTTTATAATGAAACATTTCAGCATTGTGGCTTATTGCTTGAATGGTAATTAAGTATTTTTTATCTTCTTTGGAATGCTACTTTTTATTTAAACACTTTTTATTGTTGAAAAAACTGAGGTGTATTCCTGCCTGCCACACTACAAACAATTCAATCTGGCAGATGCTGCACCTGTCACTGTTTCGTGTGTCTCCACATAAGAACAGAGAATTGTATGGGTGCAAATGTCCCTGCTGATCTGCTTCTATCATCGGTGCCTGCTTTGCAGTTTATGTTGGCATCCATCAGTTCTCACAGGTGATACAGAAACACCACACATTCCAAATTCTGGCCACAGCCTCAGTAATACAAACTTAAACCATTTATTTCTCAAACTTCACACTCCAACATCTGGAAAAAAATAGTAACTACGACACAAGTTCTTGAATTACATTACTCTACTAGAAAATCAAGGACTTTTTTGTGCATCTGTATGCATGAAGATCACACATTCTACTGAAAGCAACAGAGCATGATAGAAGTTCATTGTGCTTTAGTGAAAAGGTCATTAGACATTTGAAATAGTAATTACCTGTATCTATTCACTATCCTCTATCACATCCATAATAAGAGAGTTCTCTTTTATGATGCCTTTCACAGGCACTGTAACAAGGAATAGAGGAATTTTTTTTTATTGTTATTATTACTTTTATATTTATATTATTACATAATACTGTCGGGGGGTCATCTTTCCTTTGTGAAATTTGAATAAGAAAGTGCAAAGCCTACTAGCAAAAATGTTGACAAATATTGACTTCTCTAAAAAGAGCTATTAATTAAACCACATCACTGCAGTGAGTTAAAATATCTATTGCTAAATTCTGTGTTTTAGAGATAGGAGGAGGCAGCAAGGGGCCAACAGAGTTATCTGAGGCAGAGATATTGCATGATGCTCAGGTCATGATCAGTTGTTTCATAAAAACAAGATCAGACTATGACCAGCAGCAGCTCCTGCCTTGCTGCACTTATCTTTTCTTTTTTTTGTTGTTCCTGAGAAGACACTTTATATAAAGTTTAATCATCCAAGATTGTCAAACCCAGGGCTCCCTTACAAAAGGTCCCCTCACTGAAGGGTTAAGGAATGTTTTTTAAAATTAAAGTCTTTGTACTTCACATTTCAAAAAGCTTTTTGCTTTTTCTTCTTTTTTTTGTACCTTTAATATAAGCTAAAAATATTTTTAATAGTGATTGCCATGGCAATAAGTAACCTAAGCTCTCAATATTTGAACTTCCAACTAATGCTTGGCTCTTCAGTGTCATGCATTGACTCCAATTTATTTATCACATCCAGTTTAACAGAACAAACTCCACACAACACTGAGGTTCCTCATGGCCCCACACAGGGCAGCACAGTAAGGAATTTGTATCCAGCTGGGAAAGAAACAAGGACACATGAGGTGTAAGTAATTTCTTGAAAGCAGGACTGGTATACTTTAATATATGGGAATGCAACCATAATAGCTCTTGCTTTCAGCCAGGGGACTGCGAATTGGATATGGAGGAGTTGTTCTGTATTCCTTCCATGGGTACCTCTAACTCAATCCTCCTGTTTTGCCTTTTTCCTCCTGCATAAAGCCTGTTGTATCTGTATTTTTGCAGAGGCAATAAATCCAGTCCTAAGTGAAGAGGTCTTTGGAAATAAACTTGGAAGTACTGAAAGTGCCTCCATTTCTTTGGTGAAATATCAAGAAAATGAACTCCCATTGATATCAAAAGAAAACTGTTATTGATAAGGCATTAGGAGCAATTTCATAATTCTGCTTTGTTTTTAGTAAAGACATATGGTATTTCTCTTCAAATCACTCTGAAATTCAGTATATGCTTGATTACAGGGGACATAAAAGACTGGTGATCAAGAAAACTTTCAGCAGTTGTTCCTGCTTGACTTGCAATATAAAGGGCAAGGAGCCTGATTTTATAGACCCTAAAATATAAAAAGGACTCAAAATCCAATATACAGCTTTTTGTTGTTGTTTGCTTCAATAAATCTACATTTTATCTTCTCTGCAGGGCACAAGTTTATCTTCCAAACAACGCCCATTTTGAAGATACATTCATCAGCACTGCAGTAGAATTTTTTTGAGAAGTGCTGTGGGATTTCTGACTCCTATAGAGTAGGAGTAAGAGAATAATGTAAAGATTAGAGCTTAAGACATAAGTACAGGAGAGTATATGTGCCCTCACCTTCTGTAAAAGGCAGTGCTTTAGTATACAGATGCACTGCTCGAAAATGCACAGCTTTACTCAAAGCTGTAAGAAAAGCATCAATATAATGCAGGAGTATATTCATAAGGCACTCCAGGAGCAGGCAGATATGCCTGATTCTGAAACTACATGTAGCCAGTCACCTGTAATTTATAATCTTTCACCGAGTCGTAGTTTTGCATCTCTGTATAACTTTCCTCAAATCAAAACCCTAGTTCATCATACTGCACATTACCACTAGGACCCATTACCACAGTTTGAGCCTTTATTAAGGTATCAATATTCTTCCCAGCACTCTTTGCTCCAGAATCCCAAATTAAATTACTGCTTTAATTGTCTGCTGTCACTGACAGATAGGTAAGTGTGTGTGCCTAGTGCACAGCAGCAACTGAAGGTACTTGCCTTAGTGCAAAATTACAGAACAGATTTAAATGTTCTCTCTTTACGCATAAGAAATGGTCATAAATCATTGCTTCAACACAGCCTGCTCCAAAAGCTGGGTTTGGGGATTTTTTTCCCCCTCTTTCAAGCTATGATTATACTTGCACTTGCCACTGGCCTGATTTAAGAGTTATGGTCCTTTCTGCTTTCCAATCCTTATCAATGTTCTGAGAGTGTTAATACTCACAATCAGTATTTCTCTTAAAATTGAGGGACTTTTAAAGTAGTTGTCTGTATTCTGTATGCCTGGGAATTCTTTTTATATTTTAATGAACCTTCAGGAATGAGGAAAGGGATTGGCATTGACACATTGTAGTTAAGTCAGAAAACCAAGTTCTCTAAATTTTCTGGTAACTAACACTATTTTCACCTGGGCTAAACCTCTGTTGCATGCAGAGCAAGACCAACCCAAAATGATTTGGAGTAATGACATCCACCTGCACATGGTTAAAAGTGACAGTGCCTCCAGCCACACAATATCCCTCTTATTCTGTTTTGATTGTTTTATACCAGATCAGAGATTTAAACTGTGCTGAAGTGGTTTATGGTTCTAGCTAAGTTAAGAACTGACATTTTAATGGCACATTTGAGGAATTTATATAGACAAGTCATATGACCCTAATGTGATATCTTCAGTGTAGCTCGGAGTAATTCAGCCCAGACCCCAAGGGGTCAGACAAAATCGTAACTCTCTTTAGTCTTTAAGCCATTAAAATTCAGCTAGACTGCAAAGTTGACAGCTGTTTACTGTAAGGTTACCTCCTGCCTGCCAAATAATAGGGCTGCTGTTGGCACCTTTCCACCCTCTCAGCTGAGAAAAGGCTTCCTTATAGTCAGAATGGAGCTGAAATGTTGCGTTCCTCAAACCAGGAAGGTGTGGATCTTTAAATAGGCTTAAGCAAGATTGAGCTGGTTCATTACCTTACCTCAGTTCTTTTCAAAGTAAATGTTATCACAACATTTGAGGGAAATATAAACTCCAAACTGGAATTCTGCCTAGTAATGCCAGCAGATCCACAGAAAGGTTAAGAGTAATGGCACAAGCTCTTCCAGAGCCTCCCAGCTCACATCTTTCTCAGGATACTCACGTTGCTGTGGGAGAGAAGACCAGGCTTCCTGTCTTGCTCCCTTAGCTATAAATGAAAAGAGATTCTTTCCACTTTACTACATGGGAAAAAAAAAAGGTGCCATAATTTTGTACCATCAGCTGCCAAGAAGATGCATATTAATTATTAAAAAAATAAAGACAAAATTTTTGTCAAGGTCAAGAAACAGTGCAGAAAAGTCAGCAAAATCCTCTCATTACAGCCCCAATCCCCATTCCTCATAATTTTGTAATTCTGTGTTTTACTGTTCCTAAAACCACACTCAAGACTGTAGAAAACATTTTGCATTATAACAGCATTAGCTAAAAATAGGGTAGGGAATACAACAACTCTTCATCCTTTTTAGCTTCCTAACTCTCCTGTGTGCTCTCTCTGCAAGCCTACGAGTTTTCACTCCCTGCCACAAAGCTTGGGTACCTTACCAAAGAGAACAGACCCTCCTCATTTTCCTTTGTAGTCAAAATCACATGGGCAAAGGTACAATTTAGAACCACACAGAACACGTGCAAGCAAAAGAAATGATCCATTTTTCAGCCATTCTACTTCTAGAAGGTTACATAAAAGAGGATAAACAGACACGTTCTTCCTCTCATTCTACTTTAAACGAAAATAAAGAGATAACTATTAATTTCTCTCAAAAATGTAGTGTAGCTACCTACCTGCATCAGCAGGGTTGGGCTTCAAATCCTCAGGAGAGCTGACAGTCCACCACCCACCTGGCTCTGCTGCCCAACCTTGAGGAAAAGTGGAGCCCCCCAAACCACCTCTCCTTTTAACAATTTCTGCTAATCAGATCTAAATAGCTTTCACCTGCCTTGCTTGGGTCTTAGGCTCTATGTAAGCGACCCCAAGTCCCAAACTCACTGTGGGAGTTGGCTGTGGTGAGCAGCAACTGCTGTGTGGGTGTTTCAGGAGCTGGCTGGGAGGCAGCTTACTGATACTTGTAGGTTTTAAGTCATTTGATACTTCTGAAAATCTTATCTAAGTGCTTTGAACACCATGAAATATCAGCAAAACCAGAATGCAACGAAGATACTCCCTGTGGACACAAAAAGCCCTTTTCTGAGTGGGTCACTGGGGAAGTGTTTTCACCTTAAAATGAGCTGCAGAGCAGACATTGGTACAGTCATATGGAAGCACCAAGCGCAGACTTAGTGCTGGAGTTAGGGCAGGTGTAACACCCTAGGCTGCACAGGAGCTGGCTGAAGACAGTAACCCTAAGTGCTGTATGCCATCGCATCCCTCTCCATCTCATCCAGTGAATTTTACTAGTCTGGGCTGGTACTCTCATTCTCTTCAGCATCCATCAATGGTTGGCTGTTGTGTTCCCCAAAAAAAGCAATCTGCACCTTTAACAGGCATTAGGATCAGCTGTAATTCCCATTTATTTTACTCGTCTCATTATTATTTACCATGCTTTCTTTGGCTTTTGTGTTTTTAGTTCCTCTGTTTTCCACGACTAAGATGGATGTTGAATTCTTAGGAAATGGGACTGTTCAACAGATGGCTGTTCAGTTCATGCTCTATTGGATTGATTATTTGGTCTTTTTATAATTAGATTTTTTTTTCTGGTGCTTTGTATTATTTTAATGAATCCTTATTAATGGATGAGGCTAAACAAAAAAGGCTTTCCTCGAGTGTAACAACTTTAAACAGTCAAAAGCAGGACTTCTTATATAATAGCAGTTAAAGCCATTTTGGCCTGAAAAACCATCTTCAGACTCTACTTGTGCATGTGAAGGAAATTGTTTTGAATGCCATTATTTTTAAACACTTGATTAATTTTCTTCAAACCGAGATTATTTTCTTCCTCTAATGAGCATTATAAAACCTGTCAGGTCTGAGGCTTCTATCTTTAGTCATTTGTTGGAATTATGCAAGTCCAGAATTTAAAATAGAACATATGGAGCCTCCTGACTCGGTTCAAAAATGGCAGAACTAATTCCATAGAAAGATTTCTCAGAAAAAGCTGACTTTGAAGCCAAGTGGATCATGGAAAATTTTAGCAAAAAGTGTATTTTGAGAAGGTATGGGTTGCTTAAAATGCTGTGTTGCATCTTAATCTTAACTTTAGCATTTGCTATCAGGAATGCTATAATAACCTTATAATTATCTATAATATCAGAGAATTTTCTGTTCATCCTACTTAAAGGTAATACAGTGTGAGTCACTAAAAATTATGAAACTGAATTGCCATTTTAATTTCAGGATATCATTGCCTCAACTTGCACAACCCAGATACACCTAGCTAGGAAGCAAGTTTTCTTACATATAAATTTATATACGTGTATATATTTACAGATATATCTTTTTTGGAAAAAGAGACTCGATAAAATTTAACAGCCCTGATCCTTTGGGCTCTGTGGTGCTGGACACTGAGGCAAAGTTACTCTGCGATGCTTCTCCTCCCATCTGTTATTTCTCTCTCTGCTTCTTGGCAATTTTTCCGGCTGACAACTCGGCGGTGAAGGTCTGAATCCAGCGATCTGAGTGGGTGATATCTATCAATCTTGTGCCACACGTATGCAACATTGCTAGGCAACAGGTAGCAGCACGACACCCACATTCTGCAATTTCCTTTTGGTGACTGAGACTTTTACTATATTAATTATACTGAACTTTATTTCATGTATTTCAGGCATTAACTTCTATGGAAAATATTTTTAAAAACTCTTTGAGCTAAGATTACTTTCTGTTGCGTATTGAATGAGCAAATATTGGCAACTGATAAAATCATCATTCTAACAATTGCTAGATATGAATGTGGTGCATGAAGGCTTCTAAAATTGCAGATAAGTGGGATATCAGATTATTTTGTGTTGAAGATAACTATGCTACAAGGAAAAATTTTTGCAAGGCCTTCAAAACATAAAAGACATAAAAAGTGAGAGGGTAACTAGGGAGGAAGTTCCTTTATTCTCTACTTACTTTCTCTACTCTATTTTTTTTTTTTGCTGGCTCCTCTTTTTCAGTGGTTAGGATGCTACAGAGGGACTAAGCTTCAAATTTACTTTCATGCCCCATCACAGACTTTGTGTGTGACCACGGGCAGATGAGGGTGTGTTATATTACAGAGAGAAAGCAAGTGAGCTGCACTCACTGTACTTCTCTTGAATTAGCCAAGCTTAGGAAAAATAGCCAGCTCTTCAGCATTATTGCACCCTTGCAGGTAATGTATTTTTCTATGGATCTGGGATTTCTCAAAGATGTGTTCCACCGTTATTCAAGCTGCAATAAACTGGGTCATTCTACACATTTAATTTTGAAATAATTTGCCTGTCCTTTCTGAATACACAAAGGAAATCCCTGAAATGTACTCAAATGGAGCTGGGCTATGTGTTGTAAAGTGCTTGTGTTAGCCACTGATGAGTAATAGTAAGTTCAGCTTTAGTTCACACCCTCTGAGAAACCAGGCAAATCAAATTAACAGTCGCAGCATACTCGTACTCAAAGTTTTGCCAGTAGACAAAACATTATTCAGGGCAACCCTTGAATTACAACCCAAACTGCATTTGCAGCAAGACAAAGCTCTTTGAAGGTGTGTTCAAATGATCATGAGTGATTGTGAGCAGTCAAATTACCATTACGTGCAGAACTACCACTGGTTTCTATGTCTTGGCTAAACATGAGTATGTCAATATAATTTATGAGAAGTTGAACATAACCTTAATCAACTTGGGCTTTGGGTTCTTACCTGTATCACTTGACTTCCCACAGTGTTTGTGAGTTGCTCATAACCTGTATGTGCAGGAACTTGTGGTTCCTTGACATATGCAAATGCCATATTGGGGAACATAATTCCTTAACAGCAGCTTAGCTTTTGCTGTACTAAAATAAATGAAAAGTAGGAAGAACTCTCTAAATCTTTATGTGGTTTTTGTGAACAAGTACATTTATATGGTGTATATTGTAATGCAAACATTTTTATAAATGACACCTCTTTTAAGTGTGTCCATGGAATCTGAGTCAGCACCATTTATTATACAGACATGACCCACAGTTGCATGTCTGTCTGACAAGTATTTGCTGCGATTACTCTACCAGGTTTTATGTTCACGTTATATCTATGACTGGAATGCACTTTCTGTTCAGAAGTTTTATCTGAAAAGGGAATAACTTCAAGAATTTGAAATGAATAAAGATTTTCTTCTTTTCTCCTGCAGCTGGTCCTCTCCTGACATTGGCTCAACATTGCAAAGGGAAGCAAATTCCAAAGCCGAACCACAGACCTAAAGATATGAAAACTTGTACTTAGCTGTGAGGTATCCCAGGAGGGAAAGATGAGAACAATTGCTTCAAAAGACGTTTTCCCTCTCTATTTAAACTTTAAAAATCAATACTGGGATAGTACTAGGTGGGTAGCTTTGTTTGAACCCATTACATTTTCCAAGATGATGGGTGGATTCCAGAAGGAAAGTGCCAGCGCTCAGAGCAGCAGGTCAGGGGACACTCTGTACCTCCTTTGCTGGATGAGGTGTAGTGTGAGACACCTGTTACATGTCCAGCTGTGATTAATGAACAAGCTCTTCAGTTACCAAACACACCTTCTTAACGCTGAGTCTCACTGGCCTGGCAGGAAGAATGCAGGCTGACAAGCACACATAAAAATCTGGATGGGTTTTTGATCAGGTTGTTCCCTGTTGCTGCACAGCTTTGTGCCAGACACAAGCCCAGCGAGAGCAGAAAACTCTGCCATGTTTGCAAATACTTGGTAGTCAAATAAGAGCACGACTTGGAGATACAGAATTTGTCACTTAAAAATACTGTTGTTTAACCAACACGGTGGTTTCAGTTGCCCTGTTAGTATTTGGATTTCTATAATTTCTGCTAAGAATTTAGCAGGAAACATCAAAAGTTTTAGCTTGGGAAATTCCTAAGCAGGGATATGTTTAATACAATTACAGACGTATTTGTAGAAGATGCAGAACTTGCTGTAGGAACTGATAATTTAATTAGATTCTGGGTTTTGTAATTCATATGCCTTATATTCTGAGTACTATATTAAAAAATAAATACAAGTTAATTTTTCATAGGACGTTGCTTTGTTCTGGTATACAAGCAAAGAGTTGATTACATGGAAGGCACAGCTTTGATTGGCTGTAAAAATTAGGACCTCATTGTACTGTGAAAGAGCTTTCAAATACAGCTAGAGAAAACAGGCTGCATATACATAAATACATAAAATCCCCAGGGAAATATTAACACCATATTTAGGAGCTTTATGTTGAATCTCACAAATCATATGTAATCTTGAATAGCAGTAGCTTAAACAGAAAGAAAAAAAACTGTTCTTCATAAACTATTTATAATACATATTTCTGAAAATGTCAGCTTTCACTTTTGCACCAAGATTTAATGCAACTGGCATGAGAGTTTTAAGTAGAGTCTCCCTCCTGTCTCTAGGCTACATACTGTGATCAGCAGAAGTGCTGGCTTTATCATTTTCATAGACATCATGCAGTAGTAGTTCTGTGGCAGTCAGTGAAATTACACCAGTGAAACTAAGAGAATCAGGCCCACGTTTATTAAGTAGAACAAAAATATTTCTTTACAGGCTCAAGAGATGTTTAATACATGTCTGGATGTATCTAATATTCAGGGAAAACCAGTTTTCTCCTGGATTGACTGTATAATTTAAAGTGAATATGCCCTGGGTATCTCCAAAACCTAATGTAGAGCAAGTTGCCTGTATTTGTGGATACCATGAAGGTCAAAGGGGTTTTATAGACTTTGTTTCCTTATTTAAACAGTGCTACAGTGATCAAATTCTACTCATTGTTAAAACCCTGTACCTACCTGCAACTAGGCAAAATCCTTATAATTTGCAATAAATACAGTGGCAGTGTGTCATAAATCTGGGTATATAGAAATTTAAGACCTGGAGATCTAAGGGGAAAAAAAAAAAAGAATTCTTTGGCAGAGAAGACAATGTCTGTATAGATTTTCTATACAAATAAAAATCACTCCCCCTCCAATTGCCTCTAGAAAGCACAAAGAATGTTACACACCCCACCTATTGCAAACAGGCAGTAATATTTGTTATAGTCTTGTGGAACCATTTCCACCCAAATTAGTGCCTTTGCAGAACCCCAGCTGCTGGGTTTTGTGCCAGGGAAGAAAGAGACGTGTAGTAGGTGAGCTGTAAAACCACACACGTGATGAAACAGTGCACTGACTTGTTCAGCAGAGCACTGGGAAGAAACCATCATGGGGAGGCCACAACTGGACCCCTCCTGCCATGCAATAACTTCACTGAGTTGTAAACCTGCCATGCCTGTGGAAGCAGAGAGACCAGAGGTGTGTTCATTTCACAGAAATCTTCCTTTGTGAAGTGCTTGTCAATGCTGCAGCTGGAACCCGCCCAAGCCGGGATGGTTTCATGCTTCAGGAGAAGGGGACACAAAGGTGCAGTTTCACAAGAAAAGAGCAGTATGACAAAGCTGCTCCTTACTGTCTGAGAGGTTGTATCAACTGGAAATATTTCTTCCAGCAAGTGTCAGGAGTTTTTATTGTACTAGAAAGTTCAAGGGGACTTAGTACATTTATGTGCATGATTAACTTGGTTTTGTTTTCAATTTTCAGATAATCTGAGAACTATATGTTTATAAAATTTAAAACACCAGAAGGGCCTCATCACTCAGAAGACATCAACATCTAAAGCAGCTTGGCCTTTGTTTGCCCTGAATCTTTTCTCATTCTTTGCTCCTCATCAGGATGGACAGAGAACACCATCAGATTGCAGAGGTGACATTTTGCTAATGCACAAAGCAGCTGACAAAAAAAGAGGCAATATAGGTATGTATTGGACTTATGGGGATTTTTTCCCGGTGCTGTTTGACTGGTTCAGCTTCACAGACTGATGATTTTCTATCTGCTTTTAAAAAGCTAGAATTATCTTGAAGCTATTTAGCCATTGCATTTCCTCAGCACATATACGCATACACAGATAATACAACAAGCAGACAATGAAAAGAATAACGCAGCTTGATTTCTTATTTCTTTTGTTGAATTGTTTCAAGTTGTCTTCGTGGGGGAAGATGTGTTTCTAATAGTTTCAGTTGGAATATACAAAGCTGATGATGTACAATGCTAATGTACAAAACAGATTTCCTATTACAAGGAGCCTTAGACAATAAACATATAATGAGTCTGCGAGTAATTTCTCACTGAAAGTTAATGGTTCCAGAAACCTTGACCTCAGTGTGGGATTTGTTTTATCAAGATGGCCAAAGCCATCACAAGTACATAAATTGAAAAAGGGCAAAATTACTATATCAGTAAGTTCAGAAAACTATTTAGACTAGTGAATGCAATCTACAGTGAGATCAGCCAAGGTTAGCACCAGATGTTTCTTGTCCCACATGCCACAGCTTGATTGTATTGTAATTAATTCAGCTGAGAAGTCTCTGCAAGAACTGAGTTTTCAGCACAATTTCAAGCTTGGTTTCAAATACCAGAAATCATTTCTGATTTCTTAAAACATCCTGGAAAAATGTGAAGCTCTGCAGTTAGAGCGTGCCAAAAAGTACTTATAAAAATTGCATTTAAAGAGCATTAAAGAAGTATTCTCAGAGTAGTCATGATTACCACTAGACCTCTGGGGCTCAGAGCATTAGGTATGTATTGCACAAAGGCTTAGGGCCTTATTCAGCAAACTATTTGCCCCAGACCATACTGCAAGTTCAGAAGTACAACAGAATTTTGAACTTGGGTTTCTGCACCAAACCACAGTAGTCTTTATCTGGTTTGCCGCCCATAACATGAACAAAAAAAAAATCAATATTCTCCAAAGTATTTTACAGCTTATCCTCCATCCTTAAATGGCATATCAAACCAAAGATCTACTATATTCTTACTGGGAAAAAAGATGCTTGTAGTTATTTAAAGTTTGAGGTCCATTTAAAAATGAATTTCATTAAAGTCAGATACTCACAGGCATGAAGTTAAGACATAAATAAAACAGAACATACTATATCATAATATACCAATTTATTTTGCTGCAATATTTACAGAAAGAACACATTGAAATGCACTTCCAAACAGCTTTAAACCTAATTCTGGAATACAAGCCTGAGACAAAATGGCATATGTTAGAAATTATTGTTTTGGTTTTCAGAAGTATTGACCACTTCAAGCCTATATTTAACTTCAGATAGGATTGTGTTCAGCATGTCTGAAAATTGAGCTCTAAATTAAAGATAAGTGTTTTTACCTAGGTAACATCCCTGTAAGTACCACCCACAAATTATACAGTGATAGATATCCCCTAGGAAAATTGTCTCCTGGATTATTTTAAGATAAAAACACAGACCAGTGTCAGCCATCTGACAAGCTACATACTAATGCAAAGAGTGGAAGGAAGGATTTATTTGCAATCTTCTAATTGACCTCAGTGGAACTGGGCCTGAACAGATTAAAACATTTATGAAAAGCAGTTATGGAGCATGAAGAGTACCCAGTCTAAAACATTAATGTCTAGGTGATATTAAAAGTAATTTGTTTAAAAATTTCAGGGAGAGGAGGAGCAAGATCCTGGTTGCATTGAAGACTAAATTCCTTCAACTTTTTATTGTTCTTTTTTAATTATCATTTTTTTAAATAGTTGCAAAGACAGAAGTTGATGTTTTTCCTTGGGCTCCTCTTTCCTCAGCATTGACCAAAGTGTTAGTGATACTCTTTGCTTTCACCTCAGTCATGTATTATCCTGATTTTTAGACTAATGTGCCAACATATCACGGCTTCATCCTTTCTCAGGAATGACATAGGCAGTTAAAGGCATTAAAACAAATAGGCCTCCAAAATCAATGTGTTTTGCAGGAAGTAAGCGTGGGGGTATCCAAAGCCAGAGGGTGTGTTCAGAACAGGGGAATTCAATTCCAGGGTGTCACAAAGCGTTCTTCATCACCACAGCATGGCAGAAACCTGTTCTTAATGCTGTGATAGATGCTCTAAATACGCCACTTACTCAGAGTTATTGGATATGGGAACATGCAAATCTACCAATAGTGCAAGAGCTTTTGCTTTATGAAGGGCACAGCTACCAGAGGTAACTGCCTCCCTAAGGGTTTAACAGGAGCTTTTCAGATAGTTCCCAGTCCAAACATAAGCTGCTGTTACTGTATGATCTGCAGCTAACAAGGGCCTGCACAGAAATCACCTGGCAAAAATGGAGCCAGTCAGGAATGGAAAATTCTGGGTTGCAAAATCAAAGCAAACAAACAGATTGGTAGGAAACATCTGTGACCTTCCCTGTCCAGTACATCTTTTCTCCAGTTCCCAAATCACTGACTTCTCCTGTGGTCCTTTACGATTTCTTTGCAGAACCTCCCAAAATGAACAATGGCCATGTGCACATTGGCCTTTGAACACATGGATGTTGTGCTGCACCTCTTCCAAGGGGGGGTGGAATAGCTGAGTAGTCATCCTAGAGCTATAAAAGACATACATTCAGCGACTAATGTAGCAGCCCAGAAAAGATCTGCATGAACATGTGATGCCAACGCTTATTTTTCTCTCACAGGGCTGTAGCAGCCACATGACCGAGTCACTTCACCAAGGGCAGTGACTGTTCCCACCCAAAGGCTGCCCACACTGGAAGTCACTGCCTCACTGTCTGTCCCAGCCTCTCTCCAAAGCCCTCTCCTGCCTACCTTTGGCTACCTGCAATTTTATTATGGAAGTATTCAAGACAAAGCATTTTGGAGATGAAAAACCAAAAAAAAATTTCAGATTGAGAATTTTGTTTCAATGTCTGGAAAGGTGTGGTCTCAACACTTTGCATCCTTGTATCTAATTTGTGCCTCCTGCTTGGGCTATGTCTTACAGAGACAACTGCAGCCTGTTGCTCAGACAAATCAAATTTTAATCAAACACAACTAGTTTCTTTTCTTGTTTATTTTTCAGGAAAAAAAAAAAAGAAAGGAAGAAGATATTTTTTGCAGGGATATATATTTTTAGGGAAGAAGCAAAGTCTCCACTAAAAAATACCTGATGAATATTTTTCAAGTAGGCCTACTTTTTATTTTTTAAGGTCTATTCCTAGTGAGGAATCTTTGATGTAGTCAACAAGACTCTTCTTCTGCCTACAAAACCTATTGATATATAGCCAAATAGAGAGCAGAGGAAAAAAATCCACTCTTGTATGTCTCCAGATTCTTAATCTATTTTATGAGCCTTAAACACTACAACTCTTTGCAGTGTAGAAATTTCAAAAGGTCCAGCAACTCCATTTTTTCTCCTTCTGTGACTTTTCTAAACCTGAAGTTTTACTTTTCATGAGTATTTTTAACCAGTACAAACCTTTTTAGGCTATTTCTTACATCTATGCTTTGTCAAGGAAGAAAGAAGAAATCCTGTGAATCAGATCCCCTGTGCATAATCACACAACTCTACGAACTAAGTGCATCCATAAAAAGCATTCAGCTCTAACATTGCTGTATAGGGAATGCTTAGCCTTAAAAATTATGCTGTCTGGACTAGCAACTTCGAATACCTGTTGTGAGCAATCCATCTGTACTTGTACTTTTTATTTTCTTTTTTTAGCATAAATCAGGGGACATGAGAAACATGACAGTGTCTATAATAAACCTGCTGATTACTTCACCTTTTGTAATTCTTCTTTTTTTGTTTCATATTTCCCTTTTACTAAGATACAGACAGTTAAAATGTTTTTAAAAATTGATCAGATCTCAATTGCCAGCCAGGAAGTTTACAGTAGTAACCTCAACCAAGTTTACAATGAGCTTCATATTTGTTACCCTTTATAGAGCCCGTGCCCAGCACAAAGACTGCAGCTTGGGAGGGCTGAATTTGCCACTTACCCTGTGAGGACTCATTTACAGCACGGATTTGCCAACTTCATTTTTAG
The DNA here is from genome assembly GCF_003945725.1 of Corapipo altera. NCBI lineage: Eukaryota > Metazoa > Chordata > Aves > Passeriformes > Pipridae > Corapipo > Corapipo altera. The sequence goes on from NW_020884895.1 coordinate 7,059,804, forward strand.
CCAGAGCCACAGCCAAGCCTGAGGACTCACCACGCAGGTGAAGGGGTGGTGGCTGGGGATAAGGGATTGTGGGCATGTAGACATGATGAGGACACTGGGAAATAAGGTTTTTTGGCCACCCCAAAGGAAACCTACATCTCCCCCTTGTTGCCTTCACACTTAAGAGAGTGGGGACTACTAAGGGAACAGCTTCTCATTTGCTTCACCTCACCCCAATTTACAGTCCAGCCTCAGCATTTTCCAGAGATTACAATGGGTTTCTTCTAGTAATCTCTCTCCCACCTGACCAAAATCCCTTGTTTCTTTCCATCATGTAGAAGCAATTTCTTTACATCTCAGCCATCCCCACTCAGGGGTCTCGTCTCGCAATAGGGATCAGTTTAGACCCTTGTCTCAGCCGCTCTCCAGTCTCTCCATCCTGAGGCTTTTTTCCTCTCCTGTTAGTCATCTAAGTTTGATGAATGAGAAATGAATGAAAAAACAGCTTTGAAGATTTAGTGGGTGAAGGGCCTTCTCCTTTTTTATTCCAATTTTGTTTCTTTTTTGCATCTTTCTTCCAGTTCCATTTCATTGTGACTGCAGCTATTTTTTTTCTTTCTTTCTTTTTTTTTTTTTTTTTGAGGAAAAAGCCTTAATTACTGTTTGTCTGCATCTCCCTGGATCCTATCTCCAACTTACTGCACCATCAACAACCACACTAGGAAATCACACAGGGGAGAGACATTGGGAATGCTCCAGCTGCAGGGAAAGGTTCAATCAGAGCTCACACACTATTAGATACCAGAGAGCCCAGCTACACAGGCTCAGGAAACTCACTTTCATTAGCTCTACTCACCATCCAACTACACATTTCACATTCCTATCATCTTCCCTTATTTCTCTATTCCCTCCTCAGATCTCCAATGCTTCTCCCCTCTTACTGAATCCTGAGGCATTTCCATTATGCTTCTTTCCCCCTTCTGTTGCTTTAGCCCTGCTGTGCTTTTCCCCACAGTGTTTTGCTCTGCCTTTGGAGCAGGCAGATCAACAAGCATGGAGAGGATGCAGTGATTCATCCCTCTAGCTTTCACCTCAACTGTACAGCTACAGCAGGGAAATTTAGATGTCATATCTAAGTTGCACCTGGGGAAGCAAATTTGCAGAGGAAGCAATAGGGCTGAAGCTATTGGGGAACAAAAAGAAAACAAACACTCATCTTGAAAGTAAATTTATTCATTTATCTGCAAAGCAACATTTTTTAACAATATGGCACATCTTTTCTGTTCTGAGATTTTGTATCTTAGTTACTTGATTAATTGTGCTGATTTCACTTTGTGTTTCTTATTTGTTTGTTTCCTTCTGGTTGTGAGATTCTTTAGTCCTCAGGGCCTAGGAGGAATGCTTGGCACTGGGATGGGACTGCTGTCTGGGATGTCTATGCTGTTTTCTACTCTATTCTGAAGTGTTTGTTGAACCCTTGCAGTGTTCCAAGTTGTGGACATAACTCCAGCATGTTTTCCTTCATCAGCTCTGTGTTGTGGCCTGCACTTACAAGGTTTATTTGCCTGAGTTAGAGGCAGAAGAGACTTCATATTTTACTGCATTTTTTAAATGCATTTGCAGAATTTCCGTAGATAGTACGTTTATTAAGTTGCTCTGGCTCAAGTGTGTTCAGCAGTTTTGTCTCTTGACAGATGAATAAGGACCTTAAAACTCTTTTCTAAACCTATTTTAGGATTATTTTTTTTTAATCATGTACATTATTGGAGCTCAAGTCCTGATGAGCATGAGTATACTTTCTCCATTGGTCTGGGAAGAAAACTCTGCTTACACTCACTGATTTGAAATGTAAGTGGTACCAGAAGGGTTGTGGGGATATAGATATTCCCTTCTGGTATTATATACAAATAAGGCATCTTCCAGCAGGTTCATTTTTTTCTATTTTCCAAATATTGAGCTGAAAGTATTCCCAAGGAGGTGAGAGCTGAGCTGGAATTACTGAGCTGGGGCAGCCTGGAAAGCATTTAGGACCGACTGCCTCAGGGACAGACATGCAATCTGAGTGTGCTCATTCTCCTGTTCTTCCAGGAAGCTCAAGGGCTTGGACTGAGCCAGTGGTTCACTTCCCAAATGCTTCCCCGGTGGAGACATCCCCTGAGACCCCCTGAGGTGAGTACAGCTGTGCTGAGCTGGCTCAAGACCATTTTTAAATGGGACTCAGGGAAGGCAACTGCAGGAACCCTGGAAGGGAGAAGCTGCTCTGCCGTGAGTCTCCTGCCTGTCCCCAAGGAGGGTTCATTCCTCTGTGCCTCATTTTCATATCCCTATTTTACCTCAAAGGAGACTTCTTTCCTCTGCTTGGTCTACTTAAAAACGTCTGCTACAATGAATATGTAGCACTATAATAGGAACTTGATCTCAGATGGCACTATTTAGTTTTATTGTAATAACAGTAATAAGTGTATTAAGCACAAACAATGTGTTCCATGAAGAAATAGATTTAATATGTTTAACTGGATTCTCCATGAATGGACACCCATTCTTGTTCAGATCACAAGAGGCATCTCAGACGGTACTTTGAGAGATGATAGAATACCTGTCATCCTGATACCAGGATAAAGTAGAGAAGGAACATTAGATTTCCACTCCAGGCCTGTGAAAAGATATATTTTTTTTCAGATACTTGGATTTTATTTCATTATGTTTCCTTTTCTTCATTTAATTTAATAATATGTTTCAAATCTATTTATCCAAATGCATCTGTTTTATACTTGGGGAAATACAATCTGAAAAGAAAATGTAACTTTTTTCCAGTAAAGTTAAAAGAATGAAAGGCAACTAATTTTAACATATTGCCACTTAACGTCATCTTGTTTGCTGATAAAATACATGGTAAAGCATTTTCAGAAATCAATTCTTGAAACAAAGCAGAGCTTTCCTGGCTAATGAATGGAGATACATTTATTTATTTATAGGGCATTCATCATTCTAAATCCTTTGTGTTTCACAAATATTAGTAACTTGATCCATGCAGCACTGAAAAAAAGGGAAGTCTTATTACCTCCATGAGGCACAGAAATCACATGATCTGCCCACACTCACCAGAAAGATGCATGAAAAGTATAATTAGAATGGAAAAAAAAAGTTGCTCTTATTGCAGTACTTAACCAGTAAAAACCTCCCTCTGTCATCCAATACTGCTAACCTGAAACATTAAACATCCTCGGGGAGGCAACCAGGACTATCTAACTAAATAAAAAGGTGGGGGTTTTTTCACAAAAACATTCTTTGACTTCTTTCCTTTTATTTTCTGAGCCTCTACATGATACATGAGTTATATTTCCAAGCTTTTTCCTGCAGACATGAGGACTAGAGAAATTATTTCAAAATATCATTGAGATTGTCATCTAACTGCATGCTTTCTAGAAGCTGAGTTGTAAGCAGCCTGCTAAATGAGAGGAGACCTTCTGTACTTCAGCGTGGCCATAGCACTCATTCGGTACTTGCACTGTTTTCAGGAGTCATAAAATTGTTTCACATTACATAAGGATCAATAAATTGAATATTTGAATAGATATGTTCCCTTTATGATGCCTAGTCCTTAAAAAGGTCATTAGTTTTATCTGTGCAAAGTGGTAATATTGCCAGGATATCCATACCTAAACTTGCAAAATTATTTAGGAAACAGGGAAATGCTGTAGTAATACTGTTCACTGACAAACTTTTATGGGTAATCTCCAGACACATGTAAAAATTAGTCTTTTAAAGTGTTTTGCATCTTTGCTCTAACAAAGTCATTAGGGCTTTTACCAACCAATTGAAGTGGTAAGTGAGGCCAACAATGAGGAAATTCTGCGTATCATTGCTGTTTTGAAAGAACATGCGGAAAATTCGATGCAAAATGTTTTGCTGAATTCCATATTTCTTCCTTATAAATGCAAGCTCTCATGCTGTGGCTCCTTGTTTGCATGTTTAATGTTATGCAACTCTGTGAGACTCCTCATTGCCATGGAATTCAGATGCTGCACATGTGCGTCTGCAGGGCCCTGACCGCGAGCAACACTTGCTCAATGTAATAACTACCAGTTGAAAAACAAAACAAAAATCAACTCTAATTGTGCCCATTTAAATTCAAACATTGAAAAATGGCTTAAATATGGTATTTCTGAATGTAAATTTTGTAAAAAGTCTGAAGATTTTAGGATTCTGTTGGCTCTTTTTTCCCTCTGTAACGAGGCTATTACATGGCATGGCTCAGATTGATATTGAAAATAATGCAGCTGCTCTTGCAGCTGCAGCAAGAATTCACAGAAGCCAGGATGCAAAGCAAGCCTTGCTCAAAGTCCCTGCCTTTAGCTTTCTGTTGCGGGTTTGTTTTTTCTCTTATGTATTTATTTGCTTAATTCCAGCATCCTCTGAAATGATACCTTGCTGGGAATAACTGAGGGTTAAAGCTTTAATGGCTTTACTTAGCCTCACAAATGAAAAACCTGGAATTTACTGTCTTCTGCAAACCAGACTCGCTCTGACAGCAGCAAATGCTGGTTCATTTGTTTTTTTTTTTCCAAATGAACAGTTCAGGATTGGTCACCATTAAGACAGTAACAGTCAAGAAGAAAACACAGCATTAAAAAGGAGGGCAGATACTTCATGGTGAGGTGTGCAGGTGTACAGGAGCATCTTTGTGTTTCTGGTATTTAAAAAGACATTTATTCCTTTGGGCTCTCACCTCAAAACGCTAGCCCCTGGGTAAACCTGGATTTTGGTAATCCCAAAGGTATTTGACACCATCCTCACCCCATTTCCTAACCTTCAGGTCTGGAGAGGACAATTGACACCTTTTTGGTTCTTTTTGGAAAGGTTGATATTAGATAAAAACATTTTTTAAATAATTTTGAAACTAAGCTTTACACATAACTTAAAACCAACAGGAATAAATCACATCACTCAGTCTTTCATAGTCACCTTATAAGGCCTTCAGAAAAATAGTTCCCAGGGAGATTTACAATAACAGGTGATCCAAAGAAGCAAAGCACCATTATTCATTTCCCAAATCTGAATTTACTAATGCCTGTTAATTCAGTATATTCAATTACTGGCCAAAAGTGACCTGTACTCAGCACACAAAAGCAGCTGTAAACCCATGCTCCTCTTTAATTCTAAATTTCAGAGCTAAGAGAACACCTTGGAAGACCTCTGCTCATGGCAAAATTCATAGCTCCATGCTTGCATTCCATGTGTAGCCACACCAAACCCTTCAAGCTTCTCCTGGCAAAATCAGCTGGATAAAAGGTACTGATATAGTTCTCTTTCAACTGATGTAAGATGTTTGGTCACCTTAGTACCAGTTAGTATTCACGTTGGAGTATCTTGCATCCACTGGAGCTTTGCAAACTTTTCTCAGGAAAGTCATAAAATGAAACATTAGAGTAGTGTAACTTAAAGGTTACAAAAGCATGGGCTACAGAATCAGCATCAGTCTGTGACAGCACTGGCTTCAGTCCCAGAGTAGTTTATAGGAAATAAAGGCAGGAACCAAGCACACATTTAGTAAAATGAACAAAAACATGTTAGAATCAATGGCTGGATCTGAGTTTTGGGTGGGCTTTTGTCAATGGCTCACAGCCACCATGGGATTTCCCTTGTCTGTCACTGCACTTACAGATTTGTGTCATTGCATACAGTCATGGCAAAGACCATGGTTTGATGGTCACAAATCCTGAAGGAGAAATTTTTGCCTATAGAACTTGTGCCATGTACCTTTCTGCTCATCAAGGGAAGAAATATTTCCCTACTGTTCTTGTAGCACTTCAAGGTTAAAATTCATATTGACAAAAATAATGCAGCAGAGGTAATAAACATTCATAGGGATTAAAATAATTGCACAGAAGACAATTTCTGCACCAGAAAATGAAGACACCAAGCTAAAAGAAGAAATTAAAAGCAGAAGCCATGCTAAGAAACTAAAAGCTGTCAAAGCAAAAGAACTGCCTGGAATGTTAATCTGAGCTATTTTAGCCAGTCCTTTTTCAGAACCTTTTCTTTCCTGCTAACTTTTATGTTACATCTCTATTGCCTGTACAGAGTTGCTGAAATGAAGCTCTACCTGTCAGGAGCTCTTTTCTGTGTGTGCTTTAGCTCCCAGTTGTTAGTGGATTTGCTTCAGCTGCCATATTAAACCATTGCATGTCACATTACAAAGCAATTAGGGTGAAATACATAGTTGTAATACACACGTTAAAAAAAACCTCCAGAAACCCTAACTCTAAGTTTTCTGGGTTTGTAATGATGACTTAGGAAAGTATTAAAATATCTCTTTAATTAGTATAATCCCCAAATTACTGACGTGCTTCACCTGGTGTCACATAAGTATTTTATCTTTCCACCTTTCTCTTTTTTCTTCCTCACAGGCTGTTTTTTTGGCCTAAGAATGTTTAAAGCTCATTATTTCACACTGAGAGAAACGGAATAAGCATAACTTGAGTAACTGCTAAAACAGATAGTGAAATAAAGAGGTGGACAGGTAAACTGTCCAAATGCTTTATCCTATATTCTGGCCTCTAATTTTTGCTTCATTCTGTCTAACATGACTGCAGAAAGACTGTCTATAAGCCCAAAGCCCTGGGAGGTGTGCCATTGACAGAAGGCAGATGTGGTGGTATGAAGAAGGAGTCTGGAGGATGGGTCAGCAATAGCTGCCACCACTGTGCTCTCAATCAGGAGCCAAAGAGGGATGGATGCATAGCTATGGCTAACTTGTTTAATATCTCTGCTTACCATCCCTGCATCTCAGGGGGGACTCATCAGATTTAATTACATATCTAATGCGAAATTCAGCCTCACCCTGTGAGTTATTGCACTTCCTCAATTCCTCTTACATTGTAGAAGCATGGCACTTCACAGGACTGGTCCTGCCACGAAAATTAATTAGTTTATGCCTGAACAGGGCTTTCAACATACAGATCATTCTGTATGACAAAGTAGTATTAGATAACAAACCAAGTTATTCAATTGAATTACGTAGCCATAAGAAAATTATTGTCTCTCATTTTTAATCAAGCAGGCTCCAAGCCAGATTAGTCCCTGATGATGATACTTTGGCTATTTCAACAGGTTTTATTGCCACTAGAAAAGTTTCTCCCTCCTTTTGGTCCTGTGCACGCTACAGTTGTCATTGCTGTATATCTAATACACTCAATAAAGCCAGCTCCAGGTTTCAGGTGAGCCCTTAGCTTTGGTGAATATTAACTGTTAAGACAGCTTGTTGAAGGTAACTAAAAAGCCTTGTTGGTTTAGAAACAAGCATCTCCACCTTGTTTCATTTTAAGTTTTTTATAAACATCCTGTTTAACCATCGCTCACTGCACAGATACCTGAGTTTAGAAACAGCTCTGAAAGTTGCAGAGAATTAAGCACCGGTAGTTCTGCATTTCTTTCCATGGCATCTGAGAATTCTCAGGCTATAGATGTGCAGAGGATTTCATATGCATGAATGCTTCAGTGCCCTCCCACCAGTTATCAGACTCTTTATTAGCCTCCATAACCCAAGCAGAAGAATTTCACTACTGCTTTTAAGGGTCACTTGAGTAGAAGCTTCAAGATAAATTGTGCTGCTAAGGTCATAGAAATCAGTAGTTAACTTGGCAAAAGAGAACTTAGTTTTGTTTGCTGAGCAATAGAGGGTGCATATTGTTTGCGTGGTCCTCTTTGCAAAGATGAATTTCTGATCATAGGGACTTTTCTGCAGAGAAAAGGTTCATCAGCTTCCATTTTTCTGGACTCACTAAAATCTTTGGGACAGATCAGTTAAAATTTATACCACTGGACTAACTCTATAAAATTTCCGATTTCTCGTTTAGGCTCTGCTCTCCATGGACTCCTGCTGCATGGGCATCCTTTTTAGGAGAAGAGCAGTTAGGGATTTGCCAGCACCTGCTCTCTGCCCCCTTGTTCCTTCACCCTGCATTGTACTCTGCTGGTTTTTACACTTTTTCTTCCATTTATTACTCTTACATAGGAAATCAGACACAACAGTCATAAAGAACAACAACACCAAGGAAATAAAAGCCGCAACAATGTAAGACAAGAAAAAGGAATCCCAGTTAATGACCTCTATCTAGGGAGATTCCTCCTACAGGAAAGTGGAGCAATACAAAGGACATTCACAAAGAAAAGAGCCCCTCAGTCCACTAGAATTCCCTTTCCACCCTGATATGATGGCCTTTTTAAACCTTTCCTTAGTTTCTCAGTGCCCTATTTGCAGACTTCCTTTTCTTCCCACTCTCATGCCTTGCTTTTCTCCCTGTTGTTTCTTTTGGTGGACTTTTCTTTGGGGAGTTGTTGTGGTTTTTGTTATTACTAGAGAAAAAAATTATGTACACAAAGAAAGATAGTAGATTTCTTATTAAGTGTTCAATAAAAATATTGAGTTAAGCTCTAGCACCGATTTGTCACAGAATCATAGAATGGCCTGGGTTGGAAGGGACCTTAAAGATCATTTCATACCAACCCCCCTGCCAGGGACACCCTCCACTAGATCAGGTTGCTCAGAACTCCATCCAGCCTGCCCTTCAACACTTCCAGGGATGGGGCATCCGTGACTTCTCTGGGAAACCTGTGCCTCACCACACTCACGGTAAAGAACTTTTTTCCTAATATCTAAACTAAACCTAATTTCCTTTTTTAAAAGCCATCCCCCCGTGTCCTATCACTACATGTCCTTGTACATATTTCATTTTTATTGACTTGACAAGTTTCTGTATGCCTCAGCTTCATTCTAGTTCCAAAGTGTAACCAAAAGGGAGGATCTCTACCAAAGTTGTCTTTGTTCAGGTGAGGTGGTCCCGGTTAGGAGCCTGGGAGTTGCAGTTAACTTTTTACCATAAAAAACATCACAAGAGTTAACGGTGGAGCTTTGCATTTGGTGAACACCAACAGTTAAAATGGTAGCTCTCATCTAACACACCTCTTTTTAATTAATGGGAGTTAATGAGCAGAACTGAGGGGACAGTAAGGGGATACCCAGCCTGGGATGGTGACCAGCAGCTCGGGCTGGGTTTGATCAGGGTAACCTGTTTGTCTGGTAGAGCTAAAGCAAGGACAGGATCTGTGTCCCCAGTCACACCTCTCCAGCTGTGTTTGATCCAAGTGCCTGCTGTGCCAGGAGTCAGGCCCCTTCTTTGCTGTGGATCTGAGGCCAATACGTTTTGTTACTGCACAATAGGTAATGGAAGCCACTACAGATCTAAAAATGTCTCCTTTAGGTTTGGGCTTTCCTAGGGCCTGGTCCCACAGGAATGTGATTATTTTGTGAAGTGAAAGAGAGCGTTCTCTGTACTGTGAGATCTCATTGAATTCCTGCCTCATCCTGGAGGCAGGATTGCCCAGAGCAGTTCTGAGATGCAGACCTTTTAATAGCATGTGGGCAGACCTAATCAAGCCCACAGCACAGTCTGCAGCAACCCTTCTAAACCAAACTTTGCCCCTCTGCACTCGTTCTTTACAAGTACTCAGCTCCCACCATTTCAAAGCAATCTTTTCAGAAAATCAATAGTTCTTCATCTCCTTCAGAATGAGAGCAAGTGGGACACTTGGACGTTTGCTTTGTAATCTCTTCAAAAATTGCTTTCTTGTCCTCCCAACAGAATTAGGAAATATTGCAGTACCAAAAAAATCATATAAAAAAGAATCTCAAGCTTTTTCAGCACGTCTCAGTGGTAGGACCAGTCTTTGTATCCCTTTTCATTTAGGGATTACCCTAAGCTCACTGCTCTGTTTATACCTTAGGCACACACATACATCCTTGTTCCTCACACAGAGAAATTATTTGTTCTCACGACTCTGCTTTTCAGGAGCCTACTGTAAAAATCTTCACCATTTTAAAATTTTCATTTTCTCTCCCTCTTCTCTCTCAGTGGCCCTTTAGCTGTGAAAATGAACTGCTCTGCTCCTGCCGTGCAGAGCTGCTGAATCCAGTCATGGAAGGCTGGCCAGGCATGGAATGCTGGCCCAGGCTTCACATCCCGTCAGACACAGCACTGACCTTTTTTCCCTAATTGACAATGTGGGGCTTTGTGCTAATGGGGTGACATCATCACTCAGAGCTGGAATGCTCTCCCTGCTGTCTCTTTTGTCTCTCGGTATTTTGCTCCCACACTTTTAGAGGAAGTACATCCCTTGGAAGGAGTTTAAGGAAGACAGTTGCACGGCGCCTGCAAAACATATGCAGAAAACATCTTTGATTTTTCCCTCTTTATTTTTCCCCAGTCACACTAGTTACCAACCATGTATCCTGAGCCCTCACTGTGTACTGAATCTTTCTTTTCTTTCTTCCAGGTTATGATCACTGATGCTTCTTCTCTGTATTTGCTTTCCCTCACTGTCCTGAGACATGCTGCTGGGGAGACTGGTTCCTCTTGGGTTTGAATTATAATTGTAGTTGTTAGCCTAGTGTCCTTTTACAGCTCTAATTTTATTCAAACAACTTGTTAGTAAGATCCTTGAGCATCTCTACAGCAATAAATAGTTAATTGAGGTGCCTAATTTTGTGTTAAATTGCTGGCAGTTTATATTACTGAGTATCACAGCAAAAGTTAAGTTTTAAAATAACACTTTAAGGAACACATGGAGGGGAAGAGGCCCCAAAGAAATGGAAAATATTAAGAGCTTTATTTAGCCATCTTGTGAGATTGGCTCACTCATTTCAATAAATACTCTAACTTTTAGAGATACTGCTTGTCCTGGTTTCAACTTCCTTAAAACTTAAAAAATTTGTCTTAATGATTATTATAGATTGGCAGCCATGTGCCTAAACACGCAGACTTGTCTCAGCCAACAAACCCAATAAATGTATGTGATGGGCTTTCGTTGGAGAAGACAGAAAGAGCAGAAGTTTCACGATCTGTTCATCCCCCTCCCTTTATCCCCTCTCCCATGTCTTACATACTGGGTGCTCCTAGTTCATGGTATATATTTCCAGCCTGCTTCAGCACCAAATGAAATGGATTAGCTCAGTTCCCAGGTATTTTAGTGGATCTGTTTACCCTAAGCTCTTTTAATTAGCACAGAAATGCACTGGGAGCTGCTGCAGTAGGAGAGAAGGGAAGTATTGACCATCTGGAAGAAGCAGCCTCTTAAATCACTCGGGCCAGCTCTGCAGGACCATGGCTGGCTGTATCCTTTCTTCAAGAAAGCAAGGATGATAAGACAGAAAAAACATAGAGGGAAAAAGAAGAAATGTTCAGGAGGAAGAGGAAGCAAATATCATTACTATTCAAGACTATCCAAAGTTGGCAGGAAGAGGGATTTACCTATTTTCCTTTTTATGCCTAAACAATGCCCAAATATTTCATAGAAGTCTCCTTTACATTACAGTGATCTCCATGCTGTCCTTTCCCTTCTGCATCTGACCGTTGTTCAAGAAGGCAATGACAACTACATTATTAACACACCCAGTGAAAACTTCTTGTGGTTATTTGAATTGTATTTCCCATTTAATTTTGCGTGTTATCCTTAAAGACACAATAGGTATTTTAACCAGGATTTGTTTCTTACATTCTGTGTTAGTCATATTTACCCTAAACTTTAGTTGGCTACCACAAGCTATTGTGAGTAATAGAAGGAGTTGGGGGTTGTGTTACTTTGAACAGTAAGCTTAAAAATTTAACCCTAACCCTAAGCCTGTCTTTGCATGGGTGCCTAGTAAACCATCTGATAGCTGGGAACACTAATTATTAATACAATTCAATATTTCTCTTATGTCTATAGCCTAAGGAGATCAGTGCTTTGTCCTACTCAGCACCACATAAACAATTGATACACGAGCTTTGGCCTCCAATAGCAATTAGGATAATATGGTTAAATCCCTGCAAATTGCTATGAAAAGCCCATGATTAACTTTGCCAGATTTCAGCCCAGAGCCAAATTTATTGGCTTTCTTTAAATAAATCCCAAAATTATTGGGATTTTTTTTTTTATAAACAGGTTAAATACAGTGAGTAAAAATAGTGTTTAGAGTGGAAGTGCTGACAAAACCTTTACTGCAGCAATGTGGACAATGCAGCTGTAATAATGGCAAGTGTGCCCTTATCACTGCAAGAAAAATGTAAGGAGTCCTGAATTTGCACTGAATGAGCCATTACTTATGTCTATCACAAAAAAAACAAGAGTACTGAACAAAAAAAGATACATTAAGGGTTGGATTTTTTTTTTCCCCAAAAGAAAACTAAAAATAAAAAAGATCAGATGTGACTCAGGCTTTCAAACAATAAAAATAGCAAGATAAAAGAACTAGGTTGCTTCATTGCCTTAAGAAATGGCTAGAATCTTAAAAAGTCTGAAACGTGATTGTGAGAGACTCACTTTATGGGCTGCTAAGGAGGTGCTGACCTTCGTCATCAATAGATTGCCTGAGCCTTTGTGGTATTCAGCAGTAAAGGAAGTGCTTAAAAAGTCATCCTGCTGAAAGATGGACTGGAAAAATCTCCAGTTCAGATCTGAGCATAGCTGTTGTCAGTGCACATGCTCATTCAGAAAGTCTGTCTGTAAATCTAATACAGATAAATCTTACTTCATTTTTAAGCGATAAAACTGGAGCATCCTCACCTTTAGAGATGGATCAGGATATCTGGAATTCAATAGAAGTGAAATTATTATAGAGGAGGGCAGCTAATGACCTACCTGTTGTGGAGCTTTGGATGTGTTTTGCTGTAGTACTATATTTCCCTGTCTGTACTAGAGGACATTGAAGGAGTGGGATAACACAAGTACCAGTGGTGTAATTTTCTTACACTTGCTCCACAGTTTCGGATGCAGTTTTGCCCGTTCCAACAGTTGCACTGAAATGAACTGTAGCAGATGACTGCCCTGTGATTTCAAATGGCCTTCTGGGAGAAAAGGACTGTTATGGATGAAAGAGTTCAATTCCTATAACTTCCTGGAAAAGTCCCATCCTTGGCTAAGCAGCACAGCAATATGGCAGTTGTCATTATATGTATCTTCTAGCAGTGTGAATTAGCCATGGTGGGGTATCAGGCTAACACAGCTATAGGGCTGCTGGGAGATAAGGGAGCTGGCTGACAGATAGGTGGGATATCTTTGCACAAAATGCGTGTGTTTGGCAGATAAAATCATGATCTGGATGAAAAATGTTGGGATGCTATCCTTGAGAAACAGTGCAGCGTTGAACATTCACAGCAGAGAGCCCAAAGTACAGATGGAACACTAGTGACTGGAGCTTCTGGGACAGTAGATGAGGTCCCAGGCCACCTTGTGGTCCAGGGCAAGTGAAAGCAAACCAAAACAGTGACAACAGCAATCTCTGCCAGTTCTGACCACGGGGGAAAGTATGTGGGGGGAGAATAACTGCTCTCTCCAGATCTGATGCTTAATTTGTCTCTGAGTCCTAACAAGGTGCATTCAAACTCAGATCATGGCTCTCCTTGGACTGCTGTAAAATGGTCAGTGTAAGGAACCTCCATCAGAATAAGAAAGATACTCAAGTCCCCTTTCTGATTCCCAGATGATGAATCATCCACCCCCACCCACCCTTAGATCTCCAGACCATGCCAGGGTATGATCCAGAAGCCAACACTGACAAATCCCACCTTCAATTTTCTTCTTCCTCCACAGACTCTGCCATGAAAGGCAACTGCACTCCTCAGAAACAGAGACTTGTACTGTCTACTGACAGATTTTACTGAAATTGGGAAACAAACCTCTGTCTGCAGTGCAGTCCCACAGAACGCACATCCCAAAGAGCAGGTAACAGCAGTGTAATGGTTCCAGTTTCAAGGCAGCTTAATCCCCTCTGGGAACTACTGAAGGAAATTCCTCTCTCCTGCCACTCCACTCCAATCAATGCTGAATGGTTCTGACTTGCTGTATGTAGATTCAGGAAGATAGCACTGCAGCCTTTGGTGTGTAGAAAGGTTTTACTTCACAACTGCATGGGAAGAAGCTCTTTTTGTTTGAAATCAAAGATTAAATTCTGAAGAAAAGAGGGCTCATCAAAGAACTGGCAAAGAATTTAACAACTAGGTGCTGGCTGAAATGCCAGCATGATTTATCAGCAGGTTCTTCTCTAATCTAATGTGAGATAATAGGAGAAGGTGTTGAAAGCAGAATCAAACTAGATACAGAACAAAAAGCATAAGTAATAGGGTTCATAAAATTATGTACATAAGGAAGTTTACATTATCCAGTAGGCAGGCCACTCTCCCATGGAAGGTTTCTTAGATAGATTGGGAAATCAACAGATAAGAGCAGATTTTAAAAGACAAATAACCTTATGTTCATTTTGCATGTTTGTTTGTTTGTTTGTTTGTTTTTTCCCACATGAGCTTCTCCATTTGAAGAGATGTGAATTACTTACTGACAGACCAAACAAAATACTTGGCTGTAGTAGCTGGTAGTGCCAGGGTCAGACATCTCTTAGCAAAGATTAACCCTCAAATTTGCAGAAAGCTGAATTTGCTTATAAAAGATCAGGAAGGTCATTCCTGAGAACTCACAAATTTGGAGTAGTTTCCTTCTAACTATAGCACTAAGTTGTCTGTATATATTCCCCTGCATAGTGCTTCATTAGAAGCATTTTACAGTAAACACTTCCAAAATAAAAACCAGACATTTTAACCAAAGTCTCAGGAAAATAGTTAACTGACAAAGATAATGATTTTCTAAAAGCTTTTCCCTGGAAGTGTTTTTTTATTGAGGCAGTGATTAAAGTGAGCCTGCCTGAGTCATAATGTGCCTCCATTGCACGACCCAAAGTCATGTTAATCAGCTTGAATACCTAAAAATACAGTAGGAACAGTGTAAATCCACTTGATACAGCAAAGTTCACTTCTCTGGTCCACCAGAGAAATGTCCATAACTGACCAAAGAATTATTGGTCTCCATTTTACTGTTTTCTCTCTTCTTTTTATTCCAGGGTAAATTATTTTTAAATTCTTAAGACAGTCTCATGCAAGCAGTTTGGTCCAGCCAATTTCCCATTCACACTGGTATCAACCCCCATCACATACAGGGCTTTACCTTTGTTAGTTTTCTGGAGAAGAGTCTGTTAATTCTCCTTGAAGGCTCCAAAGTACTATATGGCTGCTCAGGGGAAAGTTCCTGCAGAAATCTGATGAAGATCCTTAAGGATCTGTTAGAGTTCTATAGGGTCTCCAGGGAACAACCCACTCAAGAGGCTGTCAAAGTCCTGTGTTTCCCCTCCAGAACCTTCTATAGCCACATGCTGCGGGGCCACAAGGAGCTCCAGCACAGGTCCCATATGTGACAGCTCTGTTGGCATGACATGACACCAAGATCATCAGGCTCATCCCCTCAGATGGGGCTGGGACTGGGACTGGGACTGGCTGGAGTCTCTCTGCTCCACTGCACAGTGAAGATAAATTATAATTTCCTAAATTATCTAGTGCTGAAGCCAGAACTGAAAAATGCAGCTTCCAATCTTTAGGCTATGCTATGGTTTGTTTTAAAAAGGGATTGAATGTCTTACAAACAGGTAAAATTGCTGCCAGATGCAAGCACATTAGCCTTCTCCAGCTGCTTTACTGCTGCCATTCAAAATAGCTTGCTATAAATATGATTCCTTTGAGCTCCATTCTGACAAGTGTGGAGCACTATCTGGGAAGGGCCAGTGGTTTTCCATCCCCATTGAACTCAGCAGGAGTTGTGATTGCTCAGCATATTGCTGAAAAAAGTCTGCTGAAATTACCTTAAATCACACAATTATCCCCTCACCTCTTGCTTCTTTTCTTTCAGTCATGGAAGGAGGCAGAGAAACAGAAAGAAAGACAACAAAGAAATGGTGCAGACAGAGGAAACCACAAATGGAAATGGGAAAGCAATGAAAAACAAGGCAGGACAAAAGAAGAAACACCATTAGAGACTTGCAAGTGGGTATTCCCAAGACCTCTGCTTCATATTTTTGTGTCAAAACTAATGGAAATTGAAACAAAGTTGGTATACACTGATGAGGCCAAAATTTCCCTTGAGTTTGGGATGGTTCATATCACACAAACAGCACATCAACATCCTGAAAAACCACCTAAGGACAGCACTTTGCACTACATTGGAAAACAGTTCCATATGACCTTCTGGGAAGACAACACTTGCCACAGGCAGCAGGAGTACACAGCAGCAGCAGCCAAGTTCTCCACAGTTACGGGGTTAAAGAAGCACAATCACCACAGAGGAGTCAGTGCAAGTAAGTTGTTGTGGTAACTGGGTACAATAAGATCAAAGTGAACCAGGAGCACAAATCTGGGATGTGTAGGGTTGAATAAAAATCCTGAGATGCAAATTCATGTGAAATCTGAAAATTAAGAGTTATATATAAATATAGAAGGGCACTGGACTGAACAATAAAATCTCAGGTGATTTTGTATTTTTCTCTAAGGCTTCAACTGTATTTGTGTATGGAGGAAATTGAAAGGCCACAGAGTGAAAAGAAATGCTCCACTTTTTAATCCCAGCTCTATCAGGGATAAATGATGCCTCAATAATCAGGGGAGTTCCTACTCTGCCCCAGCTGTACAAGCGCTAGTGGGTCAAACGTCCTTTGGTTAAACAAAAAGTCCATTTTATTATCTTTTTTTCGCCCCTACAGCATTGTGCCCTCCATTTCCATTTTTCCTCTAAAGCCACTGGCTCTAAATCCTTTTCATTCTGCATGAGAAAGGAAGGGTCCCATAGTGAGCAGCTCCCCTGGGACTCAGATGTCCTTCTCTTCAGCAGCCAAGAGTCCAAAAGCTGGGATTTTGTGGAAAGAAAGACTTCTTGGCTGCCTGAGATACTAAAGAAATAATATGACCTTGGCTATGATCTTTGAAACTAATCTGTGATTTTCATGACATTCTGCCTTTAACTATTCAAACTAGAGCTGTCTTAAATGGTCTTGCTCTTCAATAAGTAGTTATTTCTGAGTTTTCAAAAGCACAATCCTTTCCAGTTTCAGGCTGAGCCCCCTAAAGGAGGGATCTACAGACCTTTGACTTTCTTCACAGTCTTAGCCAACCTTGAGTTTTATCAGTATAATATAACAAGAAAAGAGTAAAAGAGTGAGTATCTAACAGTCTGGCAAGGTTGCAATTAATTTCACAGAGGGGAGGGAAGAGAAAGGAGGTGTAGGAAAGCCCAGCAGGTGGGTCACTGCTCCATCCACCAGCCTCCTGTTTCCTGGAAGCCAGAGCCAGCAGCACTTACAGTAAAACTGATTGTTCAAAGTTGTATCATTATTCCCAGATTTCTCCAGTGCTGCTAATCTCAGTTAATTATATTGGAAATCCCTTGTATTATGACCATGCAATTCATAATGTGCCAGTAGAAGTCATGGTTCATAATAATCACATAATGGGCAAGGACTTAGGCATAATCAGATTTTAGTTACCCTGTCGTGTTTCCATAATGCTGCTATAAAACCAACATAATCACAAAAAAGCACCAGTTATTTAAACATTTTTATCAGATTGATGTACAGTATCTCTCTCTCTCTCTCTCTCTTTTAAATAATGTAAGATAACAAAAATTGGATTACAATTGCTGGGAACAGACTACGATAAACTGTTTGCTTGTGTGCAGAATGAAATTTAATAATGGCATCAGTGTCTCAATTTTTAGCAA
This sequence comes from Corapipo altera, assembly GCF_003945725.1. Taxonomy (NCBI): domain Eukaryota; kingdom Metazoa; phylum Chordata; class Aves; order Passeriformes; family Pipridae; genus Corapipo; species Corapipo altera. The sequence goes on from NW_020884895.1 coordinate 7,077,411, forward strand.
TGTTAAACCTGTTAAATAGTAGTATTCTGCAGCCAAAGGCTGCTCCCAAAGAGACAGCATCAGAGCATTGTGAAAACGATATCTCCAAGAGCTCAGCTGTCTTATAAACCTTGAAAGATGGCCTATATCCTCACAATTAACCTGGCTGCTAACATTTATTGTGGAGATGAGGGCTTGACTTTTTCCACAATACATGATGCAAAAAAACCCTCAGTAGCTGTAAGGATTTTAAAGGCCAGCGTCTGCTTCTCAAATAAAATTTAAAAAAAAAAAAAGCCATTTTCTATTTTACAGGAACACAGTTGGTGAAGAGAATAGAGAACTTGCAAGAGGGACTCCCTGGACTGTAATGTTTTATCTCCACTCTGACCCCAATCACTTCAGCTCTGCACTTGACATCCTGAAGAAGGGTCCAACTACACTTGTTTCAACAATGAACTGCCAAACTTAATTCAAAAGAATTTCTAAAACATTGGATGTTTTCAGTTGACAAGCAAATATCTGATTCCTATTTTTTCTACAATTGCTTTATTTTTAGGCAATAAATATAATAGCAGTGAGTGAGTAAGATCAGAGAGTGTCACCCTTTTTAGATGCTTTTTTCCCCTTCAGAAATGAGCTGTAATGGGAACAAAAACACTTGCCACTTGAGAAGAAAGAAGAACTTGTCTGCTCCTAATAGGAAATGAAAAGGAGGTGAAAGAATAACTGGAGATTATAAAATTCCTTCCTGAGATTGTGGGCAGAGTGACTGAGAAATCACAGAATTGTAGGGCTGTGCTTCTCAGCAGTCTCTTAATCCAGCTGTCCTCAGAAGCAAAACACAGAACATGCCTGAAAGACACTTCTGTGCTCTGTTTCTAAAAATCTCCAGTGAGACAGATTTATCTATATCAGCAAGCTGATACAGAAAGTTCTTCCACGTCTTCTATGCTGCAAAATAGCCCCATAATGGTTTTGTATCCTCATCTGACAAGAAAGGCAACTAGTCACCTTATTCTCTCTGAAACCTCTTAGCAGACGTTTTTTTACTCTTCTCTAAAATAAATAAATTCAGCCCTCTTAGTGTTTCCTCCCAGGCCATGTTTTCTAAACCTCTCCATTTTTGTTGTTTTACTTGCATTGTCTCCAATTTGCTGCTTTGTTCGGATATAGATGAATTGAAGATGGTGCAGGGAAAACCAGCAAACGTAAAGCTGCTGGATTGGAACTGTGGTTGTTTTGTCTGTTGTTTTTTTGAAGAAATAAACAGAAACTCCTCTGCATTTTGTGGGGATGAAGAGACACATGGTAAGTAATAAGCTCAAAGGTCAGGAAATTCAAAGTTATGGTTTTTAGTGCAAAATGTTTCCAGACATTTTTCAGATTTAAGGAAATTAAGGCTTTAGGCTGACCTTGTAACATTTTGAAGTAGAGATCCTGATCAAGGAAAGTGTGTGCATAGCATTAAATGTGAATAATATCCCTAAAGTTAGTGCTACCTTACATATTGCAAATATCATACATTTCTTGGCTCTTCTTTAAGCCAAAATGTCTTTTCTATATCCATCTACATACTCTAGTCATACTCTTTAGATCATGTTGTTTTACAGACATGCAAGTAACAGCCAGCCCTGAATGTTTAACACTGAAATTATTGGACTGGGAGGCGGGGGGGGGGGGGGACAAAGGAAATTTATTAGAAAGAAAAATAGAAATGCTTGCTTAATTTAGAGATTTCGTATGTTGGACAGCATGCTGCTGATTATCGCTGACATCAGGAAGGCAGAGTTATCAGGAGAAGAATTGGTGACTTCTCACTATTTCTGCACTATTTAGCTACCATTAAATTAATCAGGAGGGACTTAGTCAGCTTCATTATAGTTGGCCTGGGAGAGGAAAAAATAATACTCCCTTGGAGAAGTCTCACCATTAGGGCTTAAGAAATAAGTACTTTCTGCTGCTAGTGCGGAAAATAGCTGCAGAAATTGGGCCATAGTCTTCACTCTTCTATAATACAGAATATTATATATACACTACACTGAGAAACACTGCAAATTTCACTAAATTTTTGGCATCCATCTGTTGCAACGTAGGGAAATAGAACTTGAACATCTGGACTGGGATACGAAGGGTATGAGAAATCACTCTTTAGCTTAAAACCTCAGTAGAAACCATGTCATATACGTATATCTATAAGACCTCTAGTCAGTCATTAACAGCTTAGCTACAAAATAACATTAAACCTTTATGAGGATCAAAAGATCTTGTCTCACACTAATCTCCTAATATCTGACAGCATAAAAAAACTTCAGAAACATCAGCCTGTTTAAAACCTGCCCAAATTTATATTTCAGGCCCTGTTGTTCCGAAAATAATCCTCCTCCAGGATTTAAAAATAAATGAGGAAGGTTCCTGGCTGCTGTGCACCGGGAGAAGTCCGTGGTATCTCGGCACACAGCTTTGGGAGCAGAGTATCCGAGAGACACGAAGCGCGTCCCACGTGTGAGGCAAAGGCCCCAAGCAGCGCGTGATTAATCCACCAGAGTGCTGTTGTGGCTCCCTCTGCACGCTGGAATATCTCCATTTTCCACAGATGGCTATTACAGGCACTGTTCCTATGGCAGGGAGATAAACATTAGTGCCATCTCTTTTGCGCGCCTTGAGTTCTCAGATTAACCTTTCCCGCGGCTCATTGCCTCGTGATTCACGGCTGGCAGGGAAGGCTTTGTCAAGGCAATATGCCCTCTTCCAGGCAACAATATCTGCAAAAAGCTTATGTTTTGAGAGTGACTGTGGCACCAGTGCCTTGTGGATATCGTTCCACAGCCATATAGAGCGAGGCCGCGTGGTCCAGCCAAGCCTTCCATCCATTTCCCAGTATGAGAAGCAAAAAATGAGTGTTTCCTATATAAATACCTACATGAATAGGATTTTATCTTAAGTAGGCTATCCACTGGTAGGGCACAACAGAAAAGCACAGGCAGCTTTCTTGGCATCAGTACTACAAGGGCAGTCCTGGGAGTGCCATAGGATTGGGATCCTTGGATGTGCTCCCTGTTGTGACCATTGGATCAGCACAAGCTGCAGCAGAAACATCAGGGCACAGCCACGTTTCTGCCCACCCCTCCTGCCCCAATGCTCACACTTTCTGCAGCTGGTCCTGAGGTCCAAGAAGCCATCAATATATAACAATGTGTAATCCCTTCCTTTTGCAGCACACAGACTGGAATTCCTGGTTATCCACTGGAAAGAAAAGGGTAGAAAGTGGGACTTTATTATAGAGTTTTCCCCATGCTCCCTCACGAAAAGAGCTGTGCAAGGACTAGGCACAGTTTAACACCAAGAAAGTCATCAAACAAGAGCGTGTTAAAGGCTATATATTTGTTTTGAGAATCAACTTTCTGGAGCTAAAAATCAGATTCAGAAATTATCTTATCATGAGCACAGGTCCTCTAGAAACTTCCTGGGAGTACACTAGGTCTTAGACAGAGAACATCAAAGATGATAGTCACTGATCCCCCCAAAGCCTGAGTGGGAAATGCTGACTTTACTCTCTAGAAATATTCTTTAAACCTCTTATAACAAAACCGTTTCTTAAATACAGCCTACTCATTTAACTTGCTTAAAAAAAAAAAAAAGTTTAAAAAAATCAGCAGTTTTTCTTTCCCTGTAGTCCCATCACTATATTTTTAGGCTGCAAAGCCAAGAAATTGATTTTTTTTTTCCCCACTGATACTTATTGTCTTTATGGCTGCAGAAGATTTTAGACCAGGAATATGAAGCTTACAGATGGCTCATATCTGGCTTGTGCAATAGATAAAGCGGGAATCTGTTATAATGATCCATTTGGACATGCTCCCATTTTCTGATCACTGAATTTGAATCTATTAATCTTCTAGACATTTCCAGCATGCCCATCAACATGAAATAAAGCTGAGGAACTGCACTGTTATTTGTCTGTAAGGATTTGTGCCCCTTTTCTTCTTGCCTGAACTGCTGTTACATATATGACTTGTGAAGTGCTTTATTTCTCATAGGAATACTACATGTTTGCCATAAAACAATATATTTCCTCACTCATGTGTGTGCACGAGAGCAAAATCTGTATTCCAGAAAGGACAGGACATATTTTCCAATAATTTTGGTGCCAAAGCAGATCAGTCAATTTCTAATTAACTCTAATTGGCTTCCTCACATGCTTTTAAATTATTTACCTGGAGGTGACAGGTGCTCAAAAGCACCAAATATTTTCTCCATATTTTGTAAATGTTAAGCAGTATATTTGATTAAAAATAATCACCCAACACTTGTCACTTACAACCAAAAACCTCCTTGACCTAAACAGATGCAAACCACATGTTTTACAGTCACTGAGAAACGAAGCCAGGGTCCATGTTGTAGATTCCTCAGTAGGTAACATTAAAAAAAATAAATAAAGAGAGAAAAAAGAGAAAAAATATTTAGGACAGCCTTGGAGGAGGTATTAACCCATCTTCAAAGACGTGGGCTCAGGCTTCTGCTCAACGCTCACGATCCTGCACAGCTCAGGACATGTCATGTCACTGCTGGCTGGACCCACAAAGGGCTTCTCTCCAAACTAAAAGGCTTTAGGCACCTGAACCCACAGCTCCTGCATTTGTTGAAGGCATTGTGACACCCAAGGACAGATAAGCACAAAGGTGTGATGTTGCCTCACCTCTCTCAATGTAAAGCAGAACTTTAGAACTCATCTTGAAATGGAATTTCTTTTCTCTTCAGGGCCCTAAGAAATGGAAGGTGTTTATCCTCCCAGCTGCCATCTGCTCCTGGAAGGGATTGTACAGGAACAGTGAGGGCAGAGCAGTTCATGCTTAATTTGTGGTTCTGGACTCTTCCTGGCTAGGGCCAACACTGAGCAAAAATTCAATGTACAGTCAGTTTAATATACAGCCCCAAAATTAGGCAAGCTGGGAGAAGGGTCCAAGAGCAGAGGCAGCTAATACAGGCAAGCAGCAGCCAGAGAAGGTGTGCTGTTAAAGTATTTCTGATCTGAAATATCTTTAAATCGTACAGCTGCATACCTACACAGGCTGCAGGGGAGAGGCAGAGATGCAGGCTGAAGTGAGCACCGAATTGGAAAGTGTTCATGGGCTGATTTGAGAGTAACTTTATCCATGAGGACAGTTTAGAGAAAATGTGTTATTAAAGTACTTTATTTCCATTTAGAGACTCACACAGGCATACACAGACAGTAGGTGGTGACAGCTGCTACCAGAACCATTTGTTATCTTACTTCTGTTCAGCTTTTGACAGTGTAAAATGAATATAAATGCTGAAAAGCTTTACAGAGGTGAACCAAACAATAAAAAGTAGGGGGGAGTGAATTCTGGTTAGGTTACTTTAGGGAAGAGCTTTATTTCTGTTTATTCCTGAGGCATGGATGTGTGCTGTGTTTCTAAGGCTGACAATACTGTTGAGAGGATTCTCGGTGGAGTTTACCAGATCCACACCTTCCTGAGGTGGTGAGAGCTGGCCTTGCAGCTAACTTCAATGTCATACCCAGAAATGGCATGGAAATAAGGCTTCAGCAAATTATTGCTTTTCCCTAATAATCTGTCTATCAAAATGGAGTGAACCTTTCACAGAGTTTGCCTTAATAAAAGTGCTGGTGAGATATCTCTGTGTTTGGACTTAGCAGTAGCAAATCTCTTGGCATCAAAGGGATTAAATTAGTTGGCCTGAAATTATATTGCTTTTTCCAAGCAATCATGACAGCTCTCAGAATCTTGCTACAATATAGTCACATCACAGCAGCTGACAGTTCCCTCCAAAAAAAACCCATTCATTTTGGCCAGCTCATCCTGTGAACACTATCAACAGACTGATGCTCCTGCTTCAGAGTCCAATAGGCTTTTTGAACTACACCCCTATCAGGAGGAGGTCCTGCTATCAGTTTGGACTTTTGTCTGATTGCTTGGTTCTCACATGGAATATTTACACCATCCTCACTTTGGTTTGATCTTGGATGGACTCACGGAGGAGGACAGACAAATTCTGTTACAAAGGCAATCTATAAAAGAGATTTTGGTGTGTTGTACAGAATACAAAGTTCCTCGGAAACTGTTGTAGTGTAATGATTCCACTATATATGTTTCATTAGAGTTTTGGGTTGGGTTTTGGTTAGGTTTTTTTTCTTCTGTGACAATTCCTCTCACCCTGGCAGTGCTGATGTAACTGGAACACTCCATAAAATAGGGGCTGGTAATGAGAGGCAAAGATTTATATCATAGCACACAGATTAAGCTGAAGTCAAACAGATATTTTCCTAAAAACCTTTGTTCCTGATTCAATGCTTGTAAAGCAAAATATTTACTTTATGAGAAAGACCCCTAAGTTTGCATGGGGGAGAGGTGAAACCTTTATTTGAAGTTGGGCCAATAAACAGGAATGACTTGGGCTTGGGAGTGCTGCAAGGAACATCGTTAGCTCCTGCGGGAGGGAAAGATTCACGTCAAGTTTTTTTTTATAAAGCAGCATCCACCTAGAAATGAGCACAAACTAAAATGTTATATCCTCTGAATTTGGTGGGCACTTGAAATCTCATTTTTGCAGAGAGCTCTTGATTCCAAAAAAAGGCCAAAACGGTGACAGGTACGCAGAACCTGTCAGCCTTTGGGGAGCATAAAACTTGGGTTTCAACCTCTCTAACATTCTGCTCCACGCAGTCACCAAATCCCTTCCATGTACCTCTGGTTCCTGCACAAAGGCTGGTTGTAGCTGAAGAAGGAGCTTAAGCCTAGACACAGACAAGACTAAAGATAAACCCAATGGCAATGTGGGGAGAGCGGGCAGAAGCCCACCCCACACCAGACTCCACAGTGAGGGCAAGCAGCCTGTTAAACTCTTCTGCCAAAGTCAATACTCACCAGATCCATGCTTTTCTGGAAAGCAATGGCTTTCTGAATAGAAATAGGGATCATTTCTCATAACTTAGCATATCTGAGGTATAGCTGGCTCACAGCCAGTACTGTGTAACCAATAACATGCTCAAGATAGCAAATGTGTCCTCCACACACATTATTATTACAAAATCCAGTGCTAACTCTGCATAGAGCAGCTAATATGCCAAAAATATCATATGTATATATTATTTGAATTATCCATTGCAGAGCACGCTGCAAGAAGGCTAGTAAATTTAGTTCCTCTTACCTGCCATCTGCATTCATATTTAGTAGTGAATTATATGTTTTCAATATGTTTTCTAGCAAGTTATTTACACAAATCTCATTAACAATAAAGACAGGGGGGTTATATACAATTCCTGATCTGCTGACTGAAATTGCATACCAAGATGTCAGTACGACTCTGAATAGAAGCTGGAAAGCTATGCTGCATGAAACCATATCACCGAGAGAAAACCCTCACGCTTTCTATTCTCCATACTGACTTTTTTTCTTCCCTCTCTCCACTGAAACAAAACTGCCTTTAACTGGTTCTTTGTTATGCTGGTTTCCTGCAGCATGTTTGATAGTGCCTAATAGTTGTAAGGGCTGGATTACAGTTCAATATATAAGAAGCATTTTGTTTCCAGCCCTGTGAGAATCTTACTATCGGGTTTTGAAAGTAATTTTCAGAAGTAGCCTTCCTTAGCAGACATTTTCTGGGATGCAGTCAGTGTTCAACTTGCCAGGTGCCTGATGTGCAATGCAGTGATGTTACCAGGCTGATTACTTGGATGGCTCTAAAGTGAAGGCATCTGGTTAGGACTGTTGGCTGGTCAGAAGAAAAGGCACTAATTAAAGTATTTTTTGCCTTTTCAGGTTTGTCCCTCTGATTAACCACTTTAAAAATCACTCCAGGGAAAACCACACAGTTATCTTTAAAACAGAGAGGGATGATTAAATATTTCTCTGCTAACAAAAAAAAAAAAAAAAAAAAAGGAAAAGGAAAGCAATTGTCTCCAGCAAGGCTGACAGGTTACTGCTGTATTCAAACTAGCTCTTAACCCTTTCAGCCTGGCAGGGGAAAGCCTGAGTGATCTTATGGCAGCTTAAAAAGAAAAATCTCATCGCCACACACCATTTGACCAAATTTACTTGCTTTCCCAAGCTAAATTTGCTGTGAAAAATGTATCTATATCCATACATATAGACAGATATCTCTTGGCACCTTCTTTAAGACAATCCATACTCCCAAATTTAACATACACCAAAACTATAGCACTGATCAGTAAACTGTTACCATTGCCAGTTTCTGACATTTGAACCTTTCATCTTGTTTTCAGTGAAAACAATTCCAACATGTCAATGTACAAATCACCAGAGATCTTATTTTGTTCTTCCAAATTACACACATGATAACTAGGAGATACCTTAATGATCAGCATTTCCACTGGTTTTTTACCAAAGTCACAATGGGTTTGAAATCTTTTCCTCTCTTTCTTATTAACGAATGTCTGTGAGATCTTTACTCATAATATGTCCTTGCTTACTGCCAAAATTAAAGCCTTAATACCATAGGATCTGTGCTGAGGTCACAGTGTCACAGACTTGTTCTGTGACCTTTGGCAAAGTACTTAATCACAAGCCTTTATACAACTGTGGTTTCAGCAATATATTTTTAGGGTCCTACACGTTGCAAGAGAAACCTCCTTTATCAGTGAAAGTTTAACATAATTAGTGTCAGTTCAGCACTAATACAAAAATTTCAGGTAGTGCTTTCATTTCTTACATTTCATTTATATACTCTGGATGGTTTTCCAGGTGGTCTGCAGCAGTCTTCTAAAGGGCACATGTACACACAAAACTTGCACAGTGACCTCCATCGGTAATAAGGCCCCTTTTTTAAAATTAAATTATTTCTGGAAAAATATTCCTGTCTACTGCACGGAGTATTCTCAAGTCCACTAAGTCTGAAAGTAAAAGATGCTGTTAGGTTTTCTAGCTGTGTTAAAGAAGGACATAAAATGGCACATTTCAGCTTTTTAACCCCAGATAGGCCGTAAAGCTTCAAATGTTTAAGTTGTTTGCTTCAATTTCATAGCCTCTATAACCCTTAAGATTTTGGCAAGATTTCTGCAGACAGAAAGTCTTAAATAAGATGTATACACAAATTTCCCAGATTGGAATTAAAATAAAATTCTGTAACATAACTCTGGGAAAAGAAACCCTCAATGGTACACAGTGAAGCTGCCTCTCCAAGCCCACACCTAAATTTGCCTGTCCTTGTGACAAGACCTACAGGTATGCAGAGGAGTGTGGTGGTGATGTTTTCACCTTTTACTTAAAGCAATCCAAACCACCACCAACCCCTTTTATCTTCAGAGTTCGTGCTATTGGACAGCCGACTGCAGCAAGATAAAGAAGGGTCAGTTTTTCCAGATGGAATGTGGAAATTGCAAACAAATCTCCTCCCTGCTCATTATGTCTGTACATGGCACAGTCTTTATTGTTCCCTTGCTCTCAGTACAGCAGGCTTTTCCAAAGTTACAGCTACAGAAGTTCCTTTGGATCACCAGGAAATTTCCCTTCTTCTCTTCCCCTTTGAAACTCAGATTTGAGTGTTTCTACAATTCTTCTCCACATCCCCAGCTGTGCTGACAGTCCCAGTTCACTGTCTCCTTCCTGTCTAATTCCTCCCCTGGGAACTTCCCCAAATGAGCCTTTTCAGGTGCTTTCTGGTACTGACTTTGCCTTACCCCCCAAGAACACTCAGTCAGACTCAATATTCAGTGTCAGATAGGAAAATACCAGGGAACAGTCCTTCTCCTGCAGCATAGCCAAGTTCTTTTATCAGAAAAGCCAGGAAAAGGGTGGTGAAACACACACACAGAGAAGGCATCATCTCTGTCAGAGCTTGGAAACCGATGGTGTGGTTTTCAGGTTGCACAGAGGTAGTTCACCCAACAGAAGCCTTTACCAGTGGAGTCTATATTGCTACCAAAGAAATCCCTACAGCAGTGAGCAGATTGAATTGTGCATCTCACTAATACCAGACACTAGGGCTAGTTTGTACATTCGTAACTTTTCTGCTTAGTACAGAAGGAACAGTTTCTGCAAAATTAAATTGAATCTTACTTTTTGTGCACATTGCTGTTGTTTGTATGAAACTGGTCTGCACTGATCCGCTGTGGAAATGCTACACAAAAACCAGGAGAGAGATTGGGACGGAAAAGGTATACAGCTTAGATGGTCCCAAACACAGGTACATCCCTTTAAAATATGACTCTGATTTTGTGAGAATAAAGATTGACTTATTATTAGTTTCCTTGAACTCCTAATCTGAGATGTCTTAGAGAAGACCTGACAGAATCCAATCTTCACTGTATTTAAACATATTTTCTGAATCCTTATCTGAAACCAAATATGGTTTAGAGAGACTCATGTCTTGGTTTTTGTCAAAGATAACTGAGGGGTTACATAGGTCTAAACATAACTCTTCATATCAGCACTAAGACTCGAGGAAATTCTGAATTGCAGCACTTTATACTGAAGGGATCCCTAAATGATTCTTTTCTTCTCACAATCATTCAAGAACTTGAAAGTTCATGGAGTAGCCTCAAATCTCTCATTCCCATAAATTTAACAGAGGTCACAGCATGGCCAATTCAGCTGAAAAGTGTTATTACAGAAAAACTTGATGATACTTTTATGTTCAGTGATGTGAACATAATTCTCTGGGTCTTTTAGCTACATATAGCCCATCTTATCCACAGAGACACTTCAGCAGATATATACGGTACCATGAGCAAAGTTAAAAGTGATGAATACTCTGATTTATAACTTCTACTGATAACAAGATGGTAGAAAATCTTAAATGTATGGGTGTTATTATATACACTGTTTAACTTTGCTCAGCAGAGAAGGAATGGGAAAGAAAAAATATTTGTCACACCTGAACTGTGGGGACACTCCCTTGAATGACCCTTGTTGCCTGTAAAGAATTGAGCTGATCTCTCTAACCAATGGACAAAAAGATGAAAGATAGGGTTATCTCTGAGGGTGCTAAGTGTGGATGTGAATCAATAATCCTTCTTGGGTTTAAGGATCAGACACAGGGAGGAAAATGCATATATAGAAGAGCTTTTCTTCTTGACAGATTTAATCAGCTAAACAGATCTCAACCTGCTGAGTTGACATTGCACCTCCTATAGATCAACCACTGGATTGTAAATACATAGACAAAATAAAATAATTATTATAACTAATCTCATTAGGGATGAGGAGCTGGACAAACAAGCCAGATGCCCCTCCTTCTGTTTTAAAGCTGTGGTGACTGGCAAAACAGATTCAAACGAGAGTCCCTTGGTAACACCCCACTTAAAGCAGAGGCTCCTTCGTCCACTCCATCCACATCAGCAGGTCCTCAGCATTGGTCTCAGTGTGATCCAAGAGTTTAAGCACACAGCCTAGAAAAATTTTACTTTGTTAATCTCCATTAGAAAACTACTTTTTAAGCTGATTCTCAGTGAAGTCACTTAGTCAGACAAAATCACTGCACACTAAACAATCCTGTTAGGGAGGCTTATCCAAGCAAAGGGCGTTCAATCGCATTTTCATTAGTAGCACTACATGGTTATTGTCCTGAAAGACAGGGCTCTTAGACTTAATCTATGTGCTTAGAGTTGAATTTTCTCAAGAACTGAATGTCAATTTTCACTACTTTCTAGCATTACAAAATCAGTTTGCCTGTAGATCAATAAAACAAAGATTTGAGGACTGAAGTAGGTCCTGCCCAGTATCACAGCTCTGCCAGTGCTGAGAGCTCTCTGAATTTTTAAGAAGTTGTGAGTTATCTAATTCTAATGATGCACATTATTAATTAGAACCTTATTTAATGAGAAAGTCACTGGTTGTCATGAACAGCAGGTGATTTATCTACGAGAAAAAAAAAGAGTATTTTTAAACAGATAACTATATTTCTCTCTACTAAGTTCTGTACGGCTCAAGAAAATGGGAAAGATGCTTAACCTCATCTCTTTTAATTTCCACAGCAGTCTTCTGGAATAACAAGTCCTCCCATTAAATGAAGAGGAGAGTTTCTGCTTTCCTTGGCTTGTATCGCTCATTTCTTTCCTACCTGTGGGACAAAGCAAAGCCTAAGGCAGAGTTTACCACTGGCTTACTGAAATAAGTAGCTCTCAGACTTCTCCTTCAACCTTGATCCGAAGACAGCCACGGATCTGGGGAGTCTGAACTTGAGCCTTAATTTTTGAAAATAGGAAAGAAACTGTACCTTTCCCAAACAGTGCTTTTTAGTTTTTAGCTCATTCTCTGCCTTTTTTTCTTTCCCTTCTGGGAAGGTGACACCACATTTTGTATTATATTCCCATATATTTGCACTGATTTCTGTAGGGCTGACTTTAGTTAAAACCAGGGTATATTTTACTTCATTTTTCTCCATTTATCAGTGACAAAAAGTGTTTCTACCTGACAAGCAGTGTATTATAACATTAGTAATTAGTGGGTTTGTTTATTGTACAGCTTTGCACTAAAGACATTTCTTAGACCAGCCCTTGAAGACATCACCAAAAGATGTTTGCACTGTTGCCAGTGATATTGAGGCAAAGCTTCTGATATGCCACTTAAAAACTGGGGAAACCTGATATTGCTCTGAATCATTCACACAGGTAAAAATAAATTTTGATTCTATACACTGCTAAGGCTGAAATAAAAAATTAGGCAAAGACTATGAGTATATCCTGTGTAGAAGGAATCAGTCTAACAATGAGAAAAAGAGGAATCAATAAAACACAACTTACATGTGGCACTGATGTTTAGATTGGACTAATTCTCATAATTTGAGACTTTCACCACACTAGCCATGTATGCATTTACTGCTCTGATAATGCACAAGGTGAAGATATTAAGGGGAAGTCACATCCATAGTTCATGGCACCCTCAAGACTGAAGTTAGACAAATATAAACGTGCTCAGCCTTATATGACAGTAAGTATATTATGAGCTCTTGATCTTTTTCAAGCCAGATTAGGTCAGGGATGGCTTCAAATTGTTTCCATTGCATAATTCCTCATGGGTTCACTTATGATCCCCATCAAATAACAGCACCACCAGCAGTGCTCAAAGAAGCCAGAAACAAAAATTGCGCATGGTTGAGATAAAATTCCCATTAGTTTCAGATGAGTTAGGATTTTGCTGGGTTTGTGCTGCCTTTAATTAGCATTCAGACACAATGATAGTTTCTGTTAAGCGCATGCATGTCATGCCAGCAACACTTCATTATTGAGGCCTCCGTTCATTTTTCCCCTTGTTTGAGATGTATTAAGATGGACACTGCAATTAGTGCAGGGTGAGGATTTTTTTATACAGTCATCTCAAATGAATGTAACTACAGAAGAGTAGTTACAACAAAAGAGGTGGCACAGGCTCATGTCTAATGCACAGGAGACAGCGAGGAATGGTGTGTCGGTATGGAAATGCAATGCCATCCTGGCATTCACAGTCATGGGATGTCTGAGAATCCTGACCTAATGACAAGGTCTTCAACTCCCATCTCCACTCATCCCCACCCCTTTCCCAAGCATTTTTGGTCTGGAAAGCTATACCTAACTGGAGCCTACACACATTATGGGTGTGCATCCTTCAGACTAGTTCCAAGTGCCATCCTGGGCTGTCAGCCTGAGGAGTGGGTAGAGAACAACAAACACTTCAAAAAACACATGCCTTATGCAAATTAAAAACTAACCACACTTTTTCATGGCTTCTCAAAGAAAATAAAAAAATATATTTAAAGATTGACTGGACTCCCAACTTTTGGAAAAATTGTATCACTCTCTTATTCTAACTGTGATTTCCAAGGACACTAAAATACAAAAGATATTTGGACAGTCAAAGTATGATTAGAACAGGAAATACTTTTTTTTACCTAATTTAATTTGTCTTGATTTCAAAATAGTAAGATGTCTTGACCACAGTGCTACAGAAACTAACGCCTACTCAAACATGCTTTGGTTCTTATTGTCTTAAAACAGAAACCATGACCTACAGAAAACCCTGACATACAGAGAAAATAAATGCAGTCAGATTGAGATCACTGGAAAATTGAAGGAGGGAAAAAATTTTCACTTTTTTTTCTTATATATAATTCTTATATATAATTATAACAATTTTTTCTTAATTCCTTTATTTACATAGCATAAAGAAAAGTGACAATCAGCAATGCTTATTTTCAATACCATTCATTTAATAAGCTAAAGAATGGGTATAAATCTAGTGATCATAGTTGGTTAGCCCATTGCAAAATGCAGAAACTGATACAATACTATACCAGTAAAAATATTCTGAGACATAATTATCATAGACAAAACTTGAAATACAATCAGTAGCTACTTTTTTTTTAAAGAACAAATAAATTAGTTTGAGCTGTCCTACTAAAAATAGCTTCCTTCCATCAGTTAACTAGTGCATATAGAATTTTTATTCCCATTGAGTTTTTATGTCATCACATTGTAATGGTTTGCTGGTAATCCTTTGGCGTTAATCATGAATCCAAATTAAAATATTCATTTCTGCATTTATTTGCATTTACTGAAGTATTTTTTCTTTAATTTCATGTAAATTTCACAGCTCCTGCATTCATTTCTGAAGCCTCGTTAGCCAAAAATCAGCTTTAATATTCTCACACACGGTTGTATCAAATATGTAGAAGTGGGTTTGCAAGGGAGAAATCTCACAAAATATTACAACTAGGGAAACAGAGAAAATAAAGGAAAAATTCCAGCAGCTCAGTTTTATAGTGTTCAAGAATAGGCAGCTGCAGGGGAATAGCTTTCCCATTCTTAAGAAAGGAAGGGGAGTACAATTTATAACATCAGGTTTAGACCCTGTTTGAGAAGCCAAGTCTGGGGCCTCCTGAAAAGTGGAAATTGTATTCTCTGGTTTCTTATTACTCAAGGCTGCCTTTAGCATCACTGGCACAACTAAGGGCACTGGCTGGTTTCTGATCATTTGTCAGGCTGATACAAAAGATTTACCCTTTGTGATCAAACACCATTAAAACCACGTCTCATCCGTCACAGCTCTGAGCAAACATGCCATGGATTGACCTCACCAATCAACATCTGCTGTAACCTACTTGACCAGCACTTTTCATCATAAGATAGCCATCAAAATAATTCCTAACTTACAGTCTGAAGCTACAAAATGAATCACACAATATTTGCGTGCCCTGTGGTCCTTTTGGCCCAGGCATTATGGCGTACCAGGGTTTAATGATCTTAATAACCCCATATGGCTTGCTGAGAAATTAGATTTTCCCTTCAGTTGCAGAAGGCAATTTTCAATTATAGCAGATGGCAAAACAGTGAAGGTCTGAGAAGTCAAGAACTGACTAAGAAACCTCAGATTAGTACTTAGGCCTTATGTTGCTCAGCCTAATAATGCCAGTGGTTGAATATTTGCCCCAGATGAAAACAATCTTGAAGCAGAGCATGGCATTTGAGCAGAGCAGTCCCCCAATTACACTCGCTCTTCAGAGGGCCAGGTCCAACTGAGACATCCAGAAAGCCACAATTGCACATGGAAAAACAACCCTTGGTATATCACATACACAGCTCAGCAACAGTTAAGACTCAATTTTATTTGAAATTGGAGAGAGTCATGCTGGACTCCAGGACAATTGAAGATGGAGATCGTCCAAAACATTTTATAAGTAACTTTCTTGATGAGACTCTATATACCCTTAAAGTTGCTTTGTTTATTTTGTTTTTCCCCCCAAGCAGGATAAAATAAATCTGCACTGAGAGCATGGGACTTTCTGTCAGCACATGAGAAAATAACAGAGAACCTTTCTATTGGAAAGATGCATTTTGCTGCTCTACTAACCCTGCTTCTGTGGTCCTCATGGCACACAGGGTTTGGGAAATGACAGACATGTGGCTTCACCCAGTTGTTCATACAGATTCTGAATGTGGATCAAGCACTAGAAAATGCAGAAGAGGTTAATGTCACCTACCCAGCAGCTAGTGACAAAAAGGATTTGGGTTCGTATCTGCCTCTTTGTGACCACTCTCTGCCCAGCTGCAGTATGTCTGCTGGTGCCATAGGACTCCTCTAGAAATTGGCTCCCCAGTGAGGACACGAGTTTGCCCACCATTGGTGGAAAATCACACCTCTGCCCAAGGGGATAGCTCCCACAGCATAGGAAACCTGTGACTGGTGGTGAGAGGTGCATTGGGAAGTGCCATCTGGAAAGATATTTGTGTCCTGCCTCCTCCCGAAGCATCCCTGGACTTCAGTCCCTGCCGTCCTTCCCTTGATCTGGAAATCATGGATGTAAGGGTTGAGGAGAGAAAGAGGAACCAGACTTTGTGTCACATTTCTTCAATGTTATCTCTAAGTAGTGCCTGAAAAATATGTACATGATAATAAGGACTGCTGTACAGAGCTATTCAAAGTCTTTGGGGGTTAGCAAAGATTTTCCTGTGTCCTTGCAGACTGTGCTCCACAGCAGGACCCGCTGCCAATTCTCTCCCTCCCTCCCAGAAAGGCAACACATAGAGAATGCAATAAATCTGTAAAGCTTTTTCTGCTATGCCTTTTTATGTGTTCAGTGGAAGGCAGGGTTCTCTAATGCCTCTTGCACAATTCATAGGGAGACACATGAAGTAGAAAATAGCACCTCTGTTAAGTAGTACACGATTGCTTTAGTGATGAGTTAACAGAGGGAATCTCTTATGGAGGCACAGTGGGGGGAAAATCTGAAACAGCTAAAGGCTCACAGATTTACTTTAAATCCTCTGCATTTTTCCCAGTGACTTTTCAAACACTTACAAAAGGTTTAAAATAATTTACAATGATCAACCTTTATGTAGTATCTATCAGAAGAAAAGACATCTCAAAAGACATCTCGTATTGGTCAGCGTATTATAGACAGGACCAGACAGGACTCTTTAACCCTGATTTTTCAGAACTTTCAGGCTAAAAATTCAATATTCAGCTAATTCTTCATTCCCTAGCTTCCTTATTTGGCACCTTTAAAATAGGACTATATTAAAGTAACTTGAGAATGGAATTCTAGTGAAATATTAAATAATCAAAAATAAGTAATACAATGATGAGATGATACAGTGCAGTCAGTGGGCATTAAAATGGAGGCAGAATAAAAGCAGAGCTCAAGAAGTGCATAGATTTTTAGGATGAAATAGAAAAACAGGAAATGTAATAACTGATAGTTCTAATCTGTGGGAAGTCTGTAGTGCAATGTATACTTCGCTCTAAACTACTCTCCTAATCTTTTTACCTCTTCAGAAAAGGGAATAAAAAGAAAGAGAAGAATTAGCAGCACCAAATTACTTCAGCAATTGTGTTAGGCATATTACAATATACATAATAGATGAGATATTATTAATACAGAGTTATTCCATTGGGATGCTCTGGATAATATAAACCAGAAGTCTTCTTAAAAATAATTCCTTCTCGTGCAGCATTTCAAATATTTCTGTGTGCTTCAACTTTTTATTACCTTTTAAATGAGCATCATTTTCTCTGGATTCTGATGCTCAACTCTGAGTCATAAGTTATTTCCAGGTCATCATATCAGTGACATGGTTCCTATTTTAAGAGCTGAGATCTCCTCCATTGAGGTCGAAGGCTACATCCCCCTTGACTTTGATGATGCTATATTGCAGAAACATTTATCTACAAATATGATGAGAAGCCATTAAGCAAAGGGACACTTGAAAAATAAAACAAAAGACATACAATTCCTAGTAGAAAGAAAAGTCTGGCATCATTTAACTGTTTTAGAGTTGAGATACCTGACAGCAGTCCTAATGACAGCAGAAAATTTGGTGCTACACCTGGAAAGTGAGTGGCCAGTACGTTGTGCAAACAAGACAGGGAGTGCAGAGTATCTTCACTTGCGTTACGATGTTTTGGGAGCTTTGAAACAAGATATTTTTAAATATCTTTTTGTTCCGGACCGGAGAATATTCTCCTTTTTACCACCTTCACAGCTGAGGAATTGAGACCTGTACAGCACATTTATCTTATGCTTGCAATTCAAAGCAAATTGCTGCTGCAAAACCTTTTAGCATGGCAGTTATATTTCACTTCACTGACAGAGAAAAGGCGTTGTGTGAAACCTTTTTTGGGAACCCACACTTCCTCCCTTCCTGTCTGTTTAAATATGAAAACATCATGAGATGGTTTATTCTGTGAACTGACAGTCCTTACCCATAGATGCCATAACTGCATTTATTTCTGATGGGTCATGCAAAAAAATCCAACTGCACAAAGAGAAGTCAAGTGTCCTCCTTCAAGTGTAAGAGCATTTTGTCCTCTTCCTTCATCCACCTAGGTTTGGTAGAAGTTTGTCAGTCTGTTTTGTTCAGTGATGATGGCTATATATAAGAGTTTCCTAATGATTTTTCAGTTTTCCAGAGAGACCTACTCTGGACTCTGCCAAATTTGCCTCGATAAGCAGTCCATGCAGCTAGTCTTGTAGCTACATCTACCAAGCAATCCTGACCCTTTTGTCCCCCATCTTTTTTCTCTGTAATACAGATGTTATCTAATTTTACATATCACTTCTTTAAAAAGAGTGGCCAGGGAAAGGAGGTAAAGGTGCTCCCTCCTTCAGAGACCAGAGCACTCATGCAGGGGTAAAAAGTCCCCAGGTGCAAGGCAGGGTGGGCATGGTCACAGCCAGGTATTTGGTGGCAAAAGAATGAAAATTCCCCATGGACCAATGGTTCTGAACCTGTCCAGCCATCAAGAGGTTGAAACCAAGCTCAGGAGAAAGGCCTTGCCTCCCTCATGTCTCTTCAGGTGGGTCTACTCACCACAGACACCCTTCTTCTCCCTTTACTTCTTAATACCCAGTAGCACCCAAACCACCTCACTCTTGTCCTCTGGGAGACAGAGCTTCCTCATGCCTGCTCTCACAACCCAACCAAATGTTTCCGCCAGCTTGTTCAAAGAGGGAGGTTTTTTTACCCTCTTCAAGGTGTCATCTTTGGTAAACTCTCAAATAGAGGAAAAATGTTTGCAAGCTTTTGTTCATCCAAAACACATCCCTCTTAATTCCCTACAACAGCACCAGGAAGAGAAGTGGTTTAGAACACAAAGCTGGCTACAAGCAAATGTGCCACCATGAGGTCCTCAGATAGAACTTAAATAAAATCTTAATATCTCTGCACATGCAAATTGCAGGAAAATACCATGAGGTTGATTCCTGGCTACCATAGGGTTCAGGAATCTGGCTATCTCTATTAGAGCTGAGCCCTCAAATCAGCCCTTGGGATCACAGAACAGAGCTCAGCAGACTCAAACGGATGTAAGACTAGAGCTATACCACAGACAGTAAGCTGCCTGCCACACAGATGAAACAAGGAAAAAGGAGAAATTGAGGTTCAGTGTAATTATACAGGATTTATCTGGTTCATTCACAAGTATACTGGGGCTGGATCACCAGCTGTACTGATTGACACTGTTCGCTGAAGATAAAAACATTGTATTGGTCTACAGCACCGGAATACATGGCTCTGCTGAATGCTGGTTGACACATCACTTGCACTGACATTGTCTTTAGTGCTGTGGTGAAGAATGGCTCAGCAACTTCATCTGTACACTCAGCACCCACCCCTGCAGCTTTACATCTCTCTGCAGAGATACTGTTTTAGTACTGAATTTTTACTTCTGATAAATCACCTAATTCCTCTCTTAACAGTCAATTATAATTGACTATTAAACCACACTGTATCTCAGGAAAGTGTGAATAACTAGGAAAAAGAAAAAGTTGCTACTCTAATTAAAGAAAGAACTCCACGCACCTCTATGAACCAGCTGGCTTTTACTCACAGGACGAGCAAGAAAAATGAGTTTATCTACTTTAGTATTGGAGTGTATTTTTTCACTTGTTCCATCTATAGAATTATCTCATTGACTTTTTCTTGGCCCGTAAAGGCCAAACACGAATGATGCGGTGGATTGTAGCAGAGGCACTTCTTCATGTCAGTCAGATTAGAGTTAAATCCCTGTTGCATTTAGGAAGGAATTTGATAGAGACTGTGCACCTTAGGGAAAAGGCTGTGTGATTTCCAGCTTCCAGTTTTGATGCAGCAAGAGTTTCTTGCCACACTTGCTGTCTTAACATTGGGCAGTAAGATTGAAAGGAAAACCATAGGCTGACGAGTACATCTTTCATTTGCATACTCCAATTGCTGTGATGGGGAGAGAGTTGATGCCTTCTTCCTCCCCCCACACCCCCAGTGTCTGAAAAAAGATAACAGGACAAACACTGTATTATTTTTAAGAAAAGATGTCAAGATGAAAAAATGAAAACGTCAAAAAAGGGGCTGATATACAGCATTACTTAAAAACTGTTTTGTTGAGAAAAACTGACCAAATGATTTACGAAAGGCTTTTAACAGGGCAGTCTTTGGATTACAGTGAAGATGAAAAATAAATGAAAATCTATTTCAAGTTTACTTTAGCCTAGTCATTTGACAGATGAGGGTAAAACCTGGCAAGAACACAAGTTTTAATCTTCAGATGTAGTGACTTTATTTGCAGTTTTGCCGATTAGAAGTTTTCTCTGTGCAAAGTAAGAGCTTTTCAGAATATTTTCAGATGTTTCCTGTTGAAAGTACCTTTTCTTTTTAATGTGAAGATCCCATGAAACGCACACGAGTAAAAGACCAAAGATGCTTCTGCTCATGGCACAAAGCACATACAGAAATTGTCCCAACTGTGCTGCCACCGGTGTGTCCACCACCTTCTTCCCTTCCCAATTCTCCTTTCAAGCTTCACTCTTGAAACTCATCCCTCCTAATTAATTACTGGATTAACCAGCCTAGTATCAAGATGCTCACGGCTGGAGGTGGATCTTGGAGCATGGACTTGTTCTCAGTATGCCCAGCCTGGCACATTTCTGCCTGGCCAGATGGGTCCACCATCTGCTCCTATTTGAAGAAAAACTTCCTGGAATTAGGGTTTTCCACTTAACCTTTGTACAAGTCCTTTGTTTCCTCTTTTCATTTTTTTTTTTTTATTGCCTTTTCACCAAAATCACCTGAAACACATCAGAGTCAGATTTAAAAGCCAAAGGGGCAGCTCCTCACAGCTTTGGTGCACACCTGGTGTTAAATGAGCACTGCTCTGCACAAAGGCCACTGAACTGGAGCATCAGCACAGCAAAGGGCTACTTTGGGGGAAAGCAGGAATACAGCAGAAATTATTTCTAGAGTATAGACTACAGAGAGTGTAGCAAAATCAAACCAAACTCCAGGAGTCAAAGGTAGCCTTCTACTGCTGTTTGCTCATGCTATTTAGGGCATGCTATATTATTTTTCAGTATAGAATTTATAGATCAAGAGAAGCAGTTGATCTCTTTGAGACACGTTAAAAAAAAAAATCAAGATGAAAAAACGAAGAGCTGGTATCTAATTCTATGAAAATCTGCCACAGTTCTATATTTATTATAAGCCTATCCCAGTACATCCTGCTCAAAGTCTTACAGAAAATGTGTTGCTAACTACCAGGGAATCATTGATTTTTTTTAATTTGTTCCCCTCGCAGTGTTATTGCTTAGCTGTGGTAGAACCCATAACTTGGAGAGGGGGGTGAAAATGAAAAAAAAAATCAATATTACTATTATCAGCTGTTGACTACAGTTTACAGCAGCAATAATCTTTAAAACAGCTTATAGAGTCACCAGTTGTCATCTACATAAAGTATTATTGTTTTAGTCAAATCATTAAATGATATTATTTGATGATTTGGTCATTTTGATTTGGTTGAATTAAGTTTTGGTCACCATCAGCATTGTCTAAACTTCAGATCTAAATTATGTTTGGCTGAGAGCTGCAGTGTTTGCTGTTGGCATTATCTTTTCGTTGCTGCTAAGAGTGATTCATTCCCTCATTAAGAGCAACTAATTTTTAACATCCTGTGCTTGTTCTTACATTGTATTAGTTCAGTATTTAGATGTGCTCCCAGTCACTAAGGCCTGTGCTTCCTCCAGTAACGCCTTGTTACGAGATCATTTGTCATTGGTTTTACACATACACACACACACACAGCCCTTCTTCCCAGGGAGGTAGTTCCTGCAGAGTGATGCTTTCTCTTAATACAGTTTTCTGAGTGGCTTTTTTCAGATGCTGGACTGTGAAAGCACAGTTCTAGGATGCTTCCTAGTTCCTTAGGATGGTCTTCAGCACAACTGCATCTCCAGAGCACAAAGCAGCTCTGCTCATACAGAGTAAAGCTTTACTGTGCCAGAACAGAAATGTCCTTATTTATCTAGTTACTTGCAAATGCAGATGTTACCATTCAGAGCTTCAGGCCTTCTTTCGTGTGCTTTGGAGAAAGAGTTAATTTGATTCATCAGTCTACTGCATCTTGGAGATACTTTTAGGTTTTAATGTATTTTAAAAGCCCCTTCTGAAGTCCGCTTTCATACAGTTCATGAGTGCTGAACACATAGAGAAAAGACAGTATTTGGACCTCTAAAATGCACCAGTTTTTTCCATAAGTGGGAATTTATAGCTGAATATATAGTGTTTATATATATATTCATGCCATAGTTTCAAGATGATGAATAAACTTTAATAAATGATCTGGTTAGGGAAACGATTAGTTCTGTAGTTATTAATATACTGAAATCATAAAGGCAGTAGTTTGTTATGCTAACATGATATTCAAAACTCTCAGTGAGGAAACAAAAGCCAGTTTGCAAGTTTTCATTGTAATAGAATATAGTGTTAATCTCTTTGTTGATGTTCTAAGCTAAATACCTTATAAAACATGTATATGATGATAAATACTAAACTTTGCATCCTAGAACAAGGCCTACGTAGCTTTTTTCCATGCACTGAAGTGCTGCTGACCAGAGAAACCAGTCACTTGCTGGAGATCTCACAGGTGGAACTAATCAGATGTAGGAGCTGTCACTCCTGCCTTCCCCTTGCCCCCCTCAGAAGGCCACCCTGCCTGGCAATCTAACTGCTGAGCTTCTGCTATTTTTGTCCTTCCATCTTTTTCTGACATTGACTTAAAACCTGTAACTTGTTACACCTGTAACTGCATCTGTTAAAGTTAAGGTCCAAGAAACATGCCAAGGTCCACCCACATAGAACCTATCCCTGGTGCAGAAAGTGTTTCAGAATCTTCCAAGTTAATGTTAAATACATTCTAGATGCACAGTTTCTCCAAGTAGATGGGTGAGACACCTGACACTCATGTGAGCAGAGGAAGGGCTTAACTCAAAGTTGTACTCTAGCAGTTTTGCTTATGTTATGATCATCAAAACCCTAATAAAATTGCATTTATGATACACCTAAATAAAAATTTTGTTAATGTTTTTCTGTATATCACAGCTGTCAAGAGAGAGAGTCCATGTCACATTTGAGATATAATGTTGAGTTGTATAGAATAAGTGCATACAGTATGTCTTAAAACTGTGACTATTAGTATCTTCTAATGATTTAAGTAATAAAAATTTAAACACATCCCCCTCTCTTATCTTTTAAAGGAGCATTATTCCAAACCCAACTTCTCTCCAGAATCACCTGCACCAAGCTGCTTGATTCTGGTGCTTACAGAAATATTCTGGAGCTGCAAGGCACTGCTCGTGGCTCTCTAATGGATTCTCTACATCCCTTTCATTCCAGCTCTCAGTAGTAAGGATATCATCTTATATCTAGGCTTTTCCAAAATCAGTGGGAGTTTTGTGTTGGCTTTGTGTACACGATCTCATGTGCAGCAGAGCTCCAATCGTCCTGGTTGTCACAACATGAATAATCCCAATTACATTCCTGGTTGTGGTTAGGCAAAAGCATGTAGGAACATTCACTGGTTCTTGGGCACAGGGGTGAGGCCTGATCAGCAACCAGGGCTGTGCTGGGGTAAAAGCTACATGCACAAAGGCATCTTTCACTCTCTGGTTTCCCTGTAACCCTGGGCAGAAGCTCAGATGTGCTCCAAATACATGATGGGGAGGTGGGGGGGGGCGGGGAAGAGAGAGAAGAAAAAAATAATCAGGATCTCAGGGTACACTGTGTTATGCTGCAAAATTTAGCCTGTGTGCAGCTGATGAGATTGCTGGTGTGAACGGGAACTGCTGGCAGGAGGAAAGCCTGCAGGAGGAAGCTCCGCTTGTGTGGTTGCACTGATGCTGCCAAAAACTTAAACTTTCACTATACAACAGAAGTTTTTAACCACTGAAAGAAATGCATGAGGAAATTCTATGGTGCCATGATAACTCGCTATGTATCACCATTACTACTAATATGGGACACTTACAAGGACTGTTCAGCTGAAGACCACAAGGTATATCACAAAATATTTCACAAATCATTAGGTAACTAATGGCAGAGCAGTCAGCGTGAATTAGGCAAGAGACTGAAAGGGTCACTTTGCTCATCCTTTGAGATGGATGCTTATGGTACAGGTCTGAAGCTGTTAAAATAGCAGCGAAACATTTAGTACAGAAGGTGGAAGAAGACTTTATCCAAGCAGACAAGCAGAGTTGCAGAGAGGATCTGAGAAGATAAACTTCATTTTTCTGTGCAGGACTTCTGCCAAAGACACCAAGACAAGCACTTTTCCTTCAACAGAACACACATTGAGATTATGTCAAAGCAATCTCCACTGGCTTTCACTCCTTAGTACAGGCAGAAGAAATCAGCTCCCCAAGCAAGGAAACCCTTTTGTCTAAATTTCATAAGAAATGCAACTTCAGATATACCTGGAATATTTCACTTGGGTGTAAAACCCTCAGAGAGAAATTGTCATCATGAGGTAAGGTTCACTGCTCAGCCAGATGTTTCAAACAGGTGAGGAATCCTTTCCAGGATATTTTCAAACCCCCAGATTCACCAGCATCCCAGCAGGTGAAATGATAGAAGGGGAATTTTTTGGGATGTTGGGGAGGAAAGAAGGGTTTCCCCTATAAGTCAGGTTGAAGATTTTAAAAATAATAACAGTAATAAGTTTGTTTCAAATACATATTCAAAAACTGAGCTTTTTTAAGAAGTAACACAAATAAGTGGCCATATTTGAGAAGACAGTATAAACCAAGAAGGTGTTTATAAATATGATTTCAAAAATAAATGCAAAATTGTGATTGGTGTCGCTGCAGATAAGCAATCAGTAAGTTTACTATATCGGCAGGCAAGAGGGAACGCTGTCAGACTTTTTTCCCCACACTGAGTAGCTTTCAGGAAACTAGATGATTTTAAATGAGATTATGTATTTTGCAAAGGAGAGGAACATTCTGACAGACTGACTCCAAAGTGGTTCCAAAAGCAGTGACTATAGCAGTGTTCAGAGTTTAGCCTAGTTTAACATAGTGTTATAGCAACTGTGCAGAACTGCTTCTGCAGATTGTGTTAAACTAAGCTTAGCACTACTTCTGTCATCTCTCTGGAGTCACTGGTCTTAAACCCCACTCATGATGCAGAATGTACTCTGCTCATTACAGACAGCCCATGGCCTACAGATATTTAGTTGCACTTTATGGAAATACAAACTTGGGGTTTTTTAGCATAAGCCAACATTTATTTATGTTTGGGTTTTTTTAAAAAGAGCATGGTCATCTATTCCTTTTTGTGTTTTTAAGTATCTCTTGCCTTCCTGCCCCCTCATGTGATTTTTAAGTTATTGCATAGTGCATGAGAAACACCTAGAGCAGTGTTTGGGTATGTGAACAGGAGTGGCTTTGGTTGAGACCAGCTCAGCTTGGCACAAGCAGCATGGATAATCACATTTAACTCAGCCTACCTATCGAGCTGAGATCCCCCGAGATTTTGTCTCTGAAGACATGCCAGACCGAATTCCTCGGTTCAGAGAAAGTCGTAGGTTAGAGCAGGGTCAGCTGTAATTTAAGCATCTCTCAAGTTCCTCTGTGTGCAGTTTTCACTCACACAGCCCAGTATCAGGAGAATAAGCATAGGAAGGAGTCTAAATGCAAGAACGTCTGAATTAATGTAAGGAGTCTGATATCTGCATCTCTTCTGAATTTTGTCAGCTGCACAGCGGTTCCTCCGGGATGGCACTGTGATAGGATGCCACCATGTAGAGTGCAGCCTAAGGCCATTTGGCATTGTAAAGCAATCCCAGAAACACCACTGTGGGGTCACAGCACCTGCAAACGATGAATTCTAAAGTGCTGCAACCGCTTTCACTGAAGTGTCAGTTAGCAAATATATTTCTCCTCTTTTGGTACCTCTGATGTTAGAAGACTGCTCTTGACAAGCACGGTAAAGATTTAAACCTCAGCAGGGAGAAAATCTATTTGAGTTGAAAGACCATCTTGGTCTTCGAATAAATGGACATCAAATGTGTGGTATATAAATTTAGTCTGGAAGTTACCAGGAAGTTTTAGGCATTAGAAGGCATTTAGCCTTAGGATCAGTCCGCAACAGCAGCAATTGGAAGTGTCCTGCCAAAGGACCAGAGTTCTAGAAAAGGAACATGCACCCAAGGGTGAGCCTTAAAGCTCCTGGAGAAAGTTACCAGAGCATACACATTCAGGTCCCCAAGCCCGTGGGCTCTGGTCCCACAGCTGCCTGTTATGCAGCTGCAGGAAAAGGTCTAACCAGATGAGCAATAAGGCATGAAAGCAATTTTTCTTCTTTACTCCATCAGTGCAGGCTATTGCTGACACTGAATAGCCTTGAACCAGTAGTAAGGTGAAAATGTGTAACTTACAGAAAAACACCTATTTCCTTTGAAACTGGAGGTTTAGACCTGCTGCACTAAAGGTGTTTTGTCCCTTTTTCTCATTAAACTGTATAGCTCTCATCTTTCTGCTAATGAAAATGCTGTGCTGATTTAACAGTGTCACTGTGTTCTGTGAAAAGCTTAAGATAGCTCTTTTATCACCAGCTAGAACACCAGTGACTTGAAATTAGTTGTATACATGGAGGGAAAAACAGACTGTCTGTCCTTCTGCCAGAACAAACAACTCATCTTCATCTGACTGCATAGAGTAGGGGTAAGCAATCCGTAAGGAGGAAGAGGTTTTAGGATCTTAATAGCTGTGGGATGGCTGACTCAGCTTTTTGACATTCCTATTAAAAAAAATAAATAATAATCTAGAAAATCCTGTCAGATGAAAAGCAAACCAGGTCTGCAAGGAGTAAACCTCAGCCCTCCGTAAGAATTCAGGTGTGTGTCCCCTTTTAGTCAGGCTTGAAAAGGTAGTGTGAGAAAGCAAAGTGAATTATTTGAGTTAGTTTGTATCTCTGGGTTTGTTTTATGAAGCATGCAGTTGTCTCAAGGAAAGATGTGTAAATCCTTGGGGTTGGGGATACCAGCTGCCTGCCTTTGCCCACACCTGCCTCCATGCTACCTTCCTCTGCATCCTGCCTGGGTATCCTTGTGGGAGAGCAGGACTCTATCCTAATTGTTTCAGTTTTTCTAAACTGAAAAAAAAAAATCCAATTTGACCAAAAGAAAAAAGAAAACCCTGTTGTCATAGCAACAGAAACCCTCCACCCCACCTGCAAAAACAGAGTCCCTCGGGGCCTCAGGGCTCACCAACAGGGAGAGGGAGCACTCCCACAGCTGGGCAAGGTTAATTTTACACTATTATTTCAGGAGCTGCCAGGGTCAGAGCCCATTGACCCCCCAGGAGTGAGGGCTGCAAAGCAGTGATTCTTACACCCAGTGCCCAGTGGACACATGGCCCAGAACTAGGAATGAAACAGGATTTGTTTTTCCCACACACATGGAAGGGATGCAAGAGCTTCTGCTGGTTTGTGATCTCCGTCCTCCCCAGAGGAGCACTTCACAAGCTCGATCTAAGAAAGCAGCTCTGGAGAGTGCTGGGATCAGTCAAAGCCCAAAGGAAAACCCACATGGCCTATTATTAATTTTGACACCACGTGTCTAAAATTTACCAGTATCTCGGTGCCACACACTTTATCACCTGAGACTGTCCACATGTCAAACAGCAGCTTAGTGTCACATCAGATGCAAGAGGCAGCCTTCAGTGCTAGTTTTTCCACATCTCCTGCCAGAAGTAAATCCAAACATTGACAGCACAAGGTCTGTCCCAAACTCAGGTAACATGAGGTAGAAGAGGAAACAGGAGAGCAGAGCAAATCCAGAACAAACATGGACCATGTACCTCTGAATGTTTCATTACACGTCTATTACCAGCAGTTCACCCCACCCATCCCATCCCTTCTCCAAACAGCTCCACTGTGAAGACAACATTGGCACAGGGTCCTCCCACTCCTCCTGGGATTTGTACAGCACACCCAGTCTGGGTAGTGTTTGTTTTCTACCAGGTCATGGAGAGCCCAAGGTCTTGCTGGACTTAGTGACCTGTTTTCTTGAGCATTCCCTGTCGTTTTAAAAGCCTTGTCGTTTCCCTGTGCATCACTCAGCTCACATTTGGAAGGCAATTTCTGTGTCCTTATGTGGCACTTGCCATTAAATGAGGAACATTTGTTATCACAGCAGAGCAATTTCAATATCATGAAGAAAGTTGTTACTCGCACGCAACCATGGGACAGATAATAATAAATACAATAAATGTATTCTAAATACAAGGGCCATTTTCCTGGCAGGAAAGTTATTTCTGCTTTCTAGCAATGGGCTCATGACCCAGAAACTTCAGCAAAGGCGGCAAGTGTATCCCATCACCAACCTGGGAGGGTTTGGCAGGACAGAAGTGTTTTATAGCAGCTTCCCAGTGCATTTAAGGCTCCCTAGTGAAGTGTTCAAAAGGAAGTTTTAGTCAGACCTCTGCAGGAATTAGCAACATCAAGATGTTATGCATATATAACAACATTTTGCCCCATTTTGGGGCTAGTCTACACATAAGTAAAACCAGACATAAGCAATTTCATACCTGCTCAGTATTCTGAAGTGCTCTTTATCATTGACCGTGTAATGGTTTCCAAATGCCTCCATAACATAAAAGTAATGAGGGTACACTTAATTACGATATATGAAGATATTTAAAAATCAATTGTTCATATTTTGTTCACTTTTCAAATAGGATAATTGCATTAAAATTACTACCTTCTACTTACTTCTGTTATAAACATCACTTTTATTTTCTAATCTCAGAAGAAAATAAGAATGTCAGCCAGAAGAGAGCAGCAGCTTGTTTTGCATTTCATATCTCAGGCTCAGTATGATTGTGTTAGAGATCTCAAATACCCAGGTGTATGCATCAGAGTTGTTCTAAATAGGAATATTAAAGTTACTGTTAAGCTGAAAACAGATCTATACTTACCCTTTTCAAAGAGTAGGTCTGCACAGGATTGGCATCACAGTGCAGTGGCTGAGGGCCTCTATTAGTACCACTTACTGCAGATCCAGGTGAGCTCACTTGAAGTAGGGAGCAAAGGTAATTTTCAGCCATTTATCAGCCTCTTGATCTTAGCAGCAATTAAGGCTGAATAGCATAGGAGAGTGAAAGTTACTCTAATGTGCATGGGCTGTGATTATTCCTGAGGCTCTGCCATCTGCAGGGAAATCCTCCTCTCCCCTTCTGGACTTCTCTCCTTTCTCTGCAGCTCAAGGGGAGCAGCCAAGGATTAATGAGCTGACCTTGAGTCTTGCCCTCACATATTTCCAGTATTTACAAAGGTAAATGAACACACAAGTTTTTAGCAACAACATTAATTTCTTTTCTTCTTTGGAAATGTAGCACTTTGGTGCATTCCAGAAAAATCTGCCTATTTCTATACCTACACCATCCATTTCCTTGTCACAGACCTGCGTGGCTGCTGCAAAGTATTTGGCTGGGCACTGGCTGTTGGTGTCAGCAGTCGTCACGCACCAAAAGCTGCCTTTGACTCATGCACAGTCCTATGCATGTCTGGAGATGGGCTGAGGGAGACGATTCAGGATCTCTGGTCTGCTCTTCACCGGCACTTATAGAAATATATCTTATTATTCTGCACCACCAAGTGGCCAGATTGAGCAGGGATCGCAGAACACCTTTGGATCCAGGCTTACTACATCACCCAGATGGGTTTGGTTATGCTGTGGAAGTTCATACTGGTCCAAACTAGCAACTAGGAAATAAAAACATTAGAATATAAAGTCATATTTTGAACATTCCCTAAGGCGTTCTCAGAGGTGTGTTGTCAGAACTGCTTCAGTTCTCATATCAGACAGAGTTCTTTGGTGGGCTGCATACCTGAAACTCAGGCATATTTTAAGTATTTCAGATTCAGTGGTGGATAGTTCTGTAAATACAAGGCAAATACTTCTGAGTACCAATGAATAGTTGTGCCAGAAGTAGGAAGAATGCATGTATCTTTGCACTTTACCATTAGAGATTAATCCCACTATCTTTAAAAACTGTAAAAAAAAAAAAAGTCATTTCACACAGAAAGATGCATTACATGGTCTAAATAAGAACTATTTCCCCATTCTTTTGTACCTTATGTTTCTTGTGCTCAGGAGGATTCACAGTTGAACTCCTATGTAGTCACCGACCCTCAAGGTACAAAGAGTGAGGTCTGTTGCTGATCAACACTGCTCGTCCAAAATCCCCCCATGATATAACAGCTGATTCCAATGCACGACATTACATATCATGTTTAATATATGATATTGATACTGGAACAGTACAGGGAGTGGTCCCTCATTCTGGTTTTGGGAATATTAAATTTGTAACATCTTCTTTCAGGATGTTAATGAGTTGGGTCACCAGCTGAGAATTTTAAATAATAATTTCATAAATAGTATTTCCTTAAGTAGTACTTTACTTAAATCTTATTTCAGAGTATCTTACAGGCTCATCAATCTCATACTGGAAATCTTTGTTATCTGGATTTCCATGGGCCATATGGAGAGGTACTCATTGAGAATCAGGACCCAGCTCAATGCTTTAAGCCTTCACATATTTCAGTGGGAACCAGGCTTTCAACCTGCCTAAATACCTCAAGCGGTCCCTTGTTTTTTGAACGTTCAGGTTCCTAAATATTTTTCAATGCCCAGCTCTGTAATTGTATTCAGGCACTGTAATTTCACCTTTGTTCCAGTGTCTGGAAATTCACAGTTCCCTATTGCACATCATGTTGGTTCCGTGCATTGAGACCAGGAGGCCTTCAACGAAAAGTGGGGCACATTTGGGGTTGGACACAGGCCATACACACAGAGCCTTAATCCTTGTGTTTCTTTTCAAAGTGGAATTTTTAAAGTCCCTTGTAAGCCCTGAGGTCACAGTGCATTGGTCCCAACCTGTGTGTGTTCCCTGATGACCGAGAAACTGAGAAGTAAAATTGGGATGGAGGCACTCAAAGGGGTTTTCTATGTATGCCTCAGCATTCCTGATGTAATGTAGTACAGGAGAAATCTAGCAGGGATAGCAGCAGATGTTGAAAAACTAAGTACGAATGCTGGAAATGTAAGTGTGCTTCTGATTATTTAAATAAGGACAAATTAAGAAGGAAGAATAAAGAGAAAAGGCATTTGTCTGGAGTGCAGCAATGCCTGGAGACTTCTGCCACGATCAGAGCGACATTGTGCTGTGCAGGCTGTGAAGGATTAGCAAAAGGTTGAGCCAGGGGGACTCACACACCAAATCAGTAAATCAGTCAAATATGAGTGTTTGCATTTTACAGCTGGTGCTGAAAAATGGAGAAAGATGAAGTGACTAGTGAGAGAGTTGATTTCAGGTTTGCCCAGGGCGCTGTGCACCTTTGAAAGCAGTGCCACTCTGGGAGAAGCAAGCGTTGGCTACCACTGAGGAGTGGGAGGTCACAAACTGGGTATTGTGTTGTGCTGCCAGTGGGGTGGATCCTGTTTTAATCTTTGAAATGACAGCAGTTGAGGGGGCAATATAACTATAGGACCCTAAATTGTAAATGACCGTTTGCATATGTCTTTTGGCTCCAAAAAAACACAAGGTTTCAGTGCTTAAGACTTGCTATATATTTAGATTGAAAGTCCCTTCAGTCTCTTCAGGTGGCTGCAGGAGCCACCACCACTCCTGTACAATGCCATGGACTACCTGTACACTGCCTGTACACTGCCAGCTAATGCCATTGCCTCGGGAGCTGGAAGCTTTGCAAGAGATCAAAGGTACAGAATAACAGGACACATTCATTCAGTCTTCCCTCAATATTGTGCCACATGGTCATTTCCCTTTTGCACCTGGGGACACAGAGAAGGTCTTTCCTCAAAACCATCAGCAGGTCAAGCAGGCAAAGCTGGATGCTTTGCTTATCTCCTCTGCTTCATCCACAGGATCCATATGTCATTCCTGAGATTAAACCCTGGCACCACTTGGAGTCAATGAGTAGTTTGCCAATTATTTTCCAGGCAATGAGGATTTCATCCTTTGTTCATCCTGTGCCGACTGGGCTAACGATGTTCAATTAGAAACTGCTCTTTGTTCTAGTGCAGTCAAGAGGATTCTTGCCAATGATTTGAATGAGCGTTAGATAAAGCTTATGGCTAAATCCAATCCTTATGCAGAAATCCATGGATCCCACTGAATTGCTTTTCTCCCAGAGAAATTAATGGGAGCTGTATGAGAACATCTAAGGGAAGATTTAGCTCCTGTTTGTAACAATATGTTACCCCCTGATACTGGGCCTGCTTTGAAATGTTTATTGTTAAATCCATGAATTTTTGGTTATATCTCATTAAGAACATAATACAGCCTTGGAAAGTACATTCTGAAAGGGTATTACAACTGGATTGGGATTACTGTTTGTGAGACACTTTTAACTAGGGGGAAATTTCAAATTCAATTTACAGTAATGTCAAACCACAATTAATATATAGGCAATGATAAGGGGAACATGCAGAAGTACACATTGATAACACTACATCAACAAATAAACTTTTCGTGCTAGTAATTAGGTACACAAGATTATTATATGTTTAATTGACTAAAGTGACAATTTGGAATTACATCTAGTCACATTTAATTGGATTTGGAATCTCTAGAGGAAAAGAAACAGAGAGCAATGTAGAGAGGCAGCCATAAAAGCAAACTGATTTTCTAAAGTCTGTTAAGACTCTGCATTAATATCCTTTGCACAATAGTTTTTTAATATCCCTCAGCCTAGAAAGAGTAATGCAATGATTGTCAGAGACAGTGGGAGTAGCAAAGCATACTCAGCTAGCTGACAAGACAGTTAATTACTTTTAGTTTGGGGTGGGTCTTAAGATATAGTTTAATCAAAGGTGAACTATATCTGTGTTTGCCATAGATAAGTGATATTCCAAGACTGTCAAGCTAAAGGGTATTCTATACGTTGATACTGTTCCTAGAACAAATGTACTTACATATATTTCACCCACAAATAATTTAAAACGAGAAAAAGAAAAACCAGGCTAAAATATTGTATAGCAGCCATTAAATATTTGCTGAGAGTAAAATACTGGAAAGTTATTAAAATAAAATGTAGAGTTGCTTGTTGGCAGATAGCTTAACTAGCTCAAAAAATGTTTATCTTAAAGCTGGACGAAGACTGAGAATAATGTGTAATCTTTTGGTACAAACCTCAAGTTGCACTCTTCTAATATTACCCCCTTTAAGTATTGCTATTTGCATCCTGCTCTCACTCATTTATTCTGCTTTTGAGATCAGGAGCCCCATGATTGCTGACTGTACGTTCATCACGATGGGAGGCATCGCGTACGCAACAAGAGACCTCATCCATCTGTATTGGCAGGCAAAAATTGATAGCCCAATGAGGAAGGAGGTGCCTATCTCACTATTAAGATCAAAATGAAGGATTACTGCTTAAAAGACTGCCGACAAAGGTAGCTCTTGGGCATATCAATCAACAGGACACTATACAGTACTACCGTATTTATAATGAAGTAGACTTCCTTGGACTAATTTTAAGGGCAAAATTCAAGGTTGTTAACCCTTGACTCATACTTCAATTTTATGGAGTGCTATAAAATTTAATTCTGGATACTGTATAGTCCCCTAAGCTATTTTTTGTGACGTTGTCCTACCTTAGTGACACTTTCCTTTTGGAATTTGCATGGTGCTAATCCTCTGACGCCTTTTGAAATTCTTCATCTGGAAGGGGAGCAAGAAAATGCCTGTAAAAACTGGTCTCAGAGGAACTTGCAGTGCTCTGTGAAGGATGACTAGGCAAGACCCCACTCTACAAAGATTACTTATGTGGGGAGTAGACCATTGACTTTAATGAGACTTGTTGGAGTGATACTTATTTGAAATGGTTGTTCAGTCCAATCAGCACAAATTTAAGTTTAAGGGTGTCCCTTCTGCTCTGAGGAGAGCTCTCACACAAACCTGGAGGTGAACGGATGCTGGATCCTTTGCTGGGAGATGCTCATTGCTGCAGACTCCAAGAATGTACCTGGTCCTCAGGTTCTCCACAAAAGAAGTTAAGAATACTAGGAACAGTATATGTCCCATGCAACAAAATTTCAGGGTTTTATTCTGATGGCATTTATTTTGGTTTATTCTATGAGATCATCTGTGACATCTCTACTGTATATGTAGTGGTGCAAAACATGTCTGATGTAAGCCAGAGTAATAAAGTTCAGAATGTGATCTTTTATCTTCCCTCACGTGGTAAATTTTTCCTTTTTTAAACTATTATTAGTTGCATTCTTATTGGTAAAACTGAATAAATCTCATTCCCAGGAGCTGCTGAATTTCAGTACTGCTGTGAGTGCAAAGTTCATCTCATTCAGAGAATTACCCACTGGGCTACTGTTTGCAGTGCCTGTGAACTTTCCTGTGTGCTTTCCAGCAGAGAATTTCTTCTGTACAAAACAGTTTGATTTTTTTTTTTCCTACTGGGTCAGACTTGTTTAAAATCCTGAGTTCACAAACAGGTTTTATGAAGGGGTCATTTCTTCAAGTGGAATGTCTTTTTTTGTCTCTTAACACCGGAATCCATTGACTTCTCTTCTTGATGTCATGGATATGAAGCTTCAAAGAATAAACCTTTAAAGGGGGAGCTGTCATAGCTGTCCTCTCCCCCAGGGGTTTAGACTGTCCTGCTATGTAACAGGGCCGAAAAAGTAGCATGAAGGACAAGATTCATCACATTTCCTCCTTGTAGTGTCTAAACCAGAAGCTGTGGTTGGGTTAAGGTGGGAATGAACCAGAACTGAAGGGGGAATGGAATCGCTTCCAGCCATTACCATCATCTGCCAGATAGCAAGGGCCAAATTATTTTGGCAGTGGTAACACTCTGGCTCATCAGTGCTTCACTCCAGAGCTCACAGCTCATTCCTCTTCCTGATGGAAAGTCCATGCATGGGCCTCCCTGGACCCCTGTGGTACCACAAGGAACCACCACGCTGTTTGTGCCCCGTTCCCACTCCTTCTCTGCCCTTCTCCCAAGTTCACTGCCATCTTTGACTGCAGGAGCTTTGAAATGCCAGTAGAGATCTAACCATTTGTTTGATTCCCCACTGTACTCGATTTTCACTGGGAGACAGAGATTGCTCTGCAATTTTGTGCTTTTTGTGTGTGTGCCTGAGCGTGGGCTACGCGAGGGATTCAGCGGTATCGAGATGCTGACACACACAGGAGAGGCAGCTGGGTGCCCAGTATTGCTCCCACTCAAGTTAATAGCTGGCACTCAAGAGAAGCTGCTCCTGAAGATATATCCCCAGCACCAGTAACAACCTTTGCCCCCCGCAGCTGATGAGTTCTGTGCACTCAGCATCAGGGGTGGCTTCTATGTCATTAGAGCGCACAGCAACAGTTATGCAGGATGATGCAGCATGTGACACTGCTCTGGGACTTTCCACGACAGAGAGACTGAGCAGAGGTAGCATAATCTTTTTTTATTAATATTCTCTCTATTTCATGGTGTAAAGCTGAAAATAACTTGTCACAACTATACATGCTCATGTGCTTTTGTAACCAAAGCAACAGCTATTGATGCACGATTTTCTTGCTAACTACTCCTCTGCCCCAGAACTCACCAGGATTGGTTCACAAACATGAGTAACATTTTCCAAGGAGGAAGGGAATAGAAGGGGAACAGGATGGTTTGTTTTCTCCTTCTGTGAAGAAAGATTTTTATATTATATATATCTTTGCTTTGATCAGTGGGTCATGTATATAATCTTCTGGTGTGTCATAGACTACTTTTGTTTCTTCTTTTCATGACTCTTTTAAGTGCTGCGAAAGGCTTTTCCTCCTCACAGCCTGTCTTCCCCTTCTGCCATGGCTTCAAATCTTTGTACAGACCAATTGAATCCTTGAGCTGACAACTTTACTGCAAAAAATTCAGGCCCTTAATTTACATCTGCAAAACACTTTATTTTTCCTACTTCTAAATCACTGGTTTTTTTCTCTCCTGATCTATTCCTCATGCTCAGAGCAGTCTTTATCTTGTATCTCCTCTGGTTTTCTTCTCCTGATATGGGTCTTATACTTTCCTTTGAACTTCTCCTATCCCTGACATCAACTGCCAGGAGTCTTCTTTCTTCAAAATCCTTCTTAAAACATCTTCAAATTGCTCCCCTTTTCATAATCAACTTTCACATGTTTCCTCTTCTCCAGCAGTAATTTGTTCCATGTGACTGTGTACCTCCTCTAAGGGACACTGCAAGGTTTGTATTGCTAGATTTTTAAGCCAGATGGGCTCATATTGGTGAATTATCTAACTTTCTGCATTAAAACACCAGAGAATTGCACCCTTAACTGCCTGAATCGGTACCACAAGAAAAAAGCAGAGACTGGTTTTGAGAAAGTTACCCAATCCCCTTTTTAAGCAGTTTAAGGATAGAATATTTACCATTGCCCATCTAATAGTTGATTTGTTGCATGGTTTTTCCCTATTTTTCTCCCCAGTTTACAAAATGGGATCTTACTCATCCAATCCAAACTTCCAGCAATTTATATTACACATTAATTTCTAAAAGCTTAAAGAACCTTTAGTACTTGTTATCTTCTCCGTGTATATGTATCTATGGATCATGATCAAGGCAACTTTAAATATTCTTTTTGATTAGGTTTTTGATTAGCTTTCTCTGATTGTCCCCTTTAAAGTAAATCATCTATTTCTGGATCTTCTGTACAGTGATATGTAATATCTAATGCCCTGTGTTGGTTTTGAATATTAATATCCATCTTCCATTCTACTCTGAGACAGAAGTATAATGCAGATGAGCAGTGGAAAAGTAATTTGCAATGGATAATATTATTCAGTAAGTTGGGCCTTTTTCTCTGTTCAAATATTTTATTCTGTGGATTGAAAATATACATTCCAAGCTAACACATCATCAAATAAATGGGCTTTTTTTCATAGTCCACTACAGATATGCACTGGATGATTTGTGTATTGGCTGTTAGATTGAAAATAGGTGAATTAAATAGAGTTCATCACAATAAATAATAATGGAAAAATTAAATGTAGTATGGTAAATATCTTCAGAGTGGTAGCAGCAAGACAAAGTTTAAACTTACTTATTACTATAATCAGGTAAGCTCCCTAGCGTTTATTGTCAGCAATGCCATTTCTCAGCTGGTAATAGCAAAATAAAGAGTAAGCTTGTGATATTTCATCCCACAGAAAGAATTCCTCTCCAAACTGTCCAGTTTTACTCACACCTTTGCAAACTGTTTCCACTGGCTAAAAACTGTGCAATATAAGCTGGATGTTTCATTTTGTGAGTAAAAATATATCACACCCATATGACAATGTCAAAAATTCCCAACACTGTCAAACAGGAACTTTGCAAATACCTTGAAAGTCACAGCCTGATTTCACCAATATCTGGCACTGCCATCTTAGTGTTGTGCCTTTATTACCTAATTTATAAATATCTCAGTCTCAACTCATTAGCACACTACAAATACAATTCCTTTTATTATTTCATTTTGAAAACCGTGTGCCCTATTTTATACTAGAGGTTGAGCTCCAGCATCCAACATGCACTTATACATCCAAAGTCAATCCCATCCAGCCAAAATCTCACACTAAATGCCATTGCACCAGCTATGCATATGTTGCAGAAACTAACAGAACCCCAGGAAAGCATTTCAAAGCTTGTAGGTTCATATCTGCATGCTTCCATTGCCATCTGTACTAAAAGCTTTAATTCATGAACGCAGCCAACATGTATTTGCTACAGCTCAAATGGAGACCTTTAATTTGCATTGGAGTAAACCAGGCTTTTAGCTTTAGTTCCAGTTCAACTCCAGTGTTTTGGCCAAGATTGCAGCCATCACAGAGCTGCTCTTAGCAGATTGAAAATTAAATTTGTGTTTCTGAGGATATTTCTGTCAGCTAAACTCAACGCCACAGAGAAAGCTTCCAGTAGCACCTGCAGGTCTGTGTATTCAGACCTTTGTTTTGCACTTTGGTTGCTGTTATGAACATCAGGTGCTTCCATTTCAAAAAAATCTGGGCTGTTCCAAGCACAGAGCAACCTGCACATCCCACAATAAAGCAAACAATAACCCAGCCCTGCGAGGTGGCTGAACACCTACAGCGCAGTGGTGAGCGCTGTCAGCTCCTTTAGAGCTCAGCTTTATCTCACACCTTGCAGGGTGAAAATCCAAGGCAAGGAAGTTAAGGGAAAAAGCTCTTGGTAGCCAAACCCTCCCGTGCAGTCCCAGCTGGTGCCCAGGCCTGTCAGCAGCCCTGTGTGCTCACGCTTGACCTGTGCCCTGCTATGGAGCATGAGGTTTCCAAGCTGGCAACGACAGGGATGTTTTGCAATCCTCCTAATGCAATGACTGATAGGAGCTGACAGGCAGCCTCTCAGGGCAGCCTGGCCATCATATCACTGAGAAAACGTATTTCTCATTAATTCTCGAAGCTATTTTAGCAGATCATGCTGCGCCACACTTCGCTGCAATAAAGTCCCACCTTTAATCAAATCTGGGGGAAAATCCGTTTGAGGTCAATGACTGGTAGGTGTACTGGCAGAAATAAGTGTCTAGAATGCCTGAGTCTATATTGTCTCAGAGGTCTCTGCAGCTTGTTGCTGCGTTAAGAATTAGTTTTGCATTTTCTCATGCCAGAAAAGAGATAACATTTCTCTTATACCTCTTCATAAACACCAATAGGTAATTGTCCTTCTTTTGTGCCTATGGCCATTTTGAAGGACAACACTTGCCTTGAAACACTGAGCTTTTAATTTTCTGATGGCAAATTGGGAAGTAACGATTCTCCTCATCCTGCATTTCAGAAGAACAAAATGATTTTGGCCCCTAAGTAGGAAGATCAGTTTGTTCTTAAGACAGTGCACTGGTACCCAGATGATCTCAGTGCAGCTTCTGACCAGTTCATGGGTTTCCTATGTTCTCATTGCATCATGACTGAAGCAACTTGCTAAAATTAGAATTAATAATATTTTGTCAGGGCAGAATGGGCCTCTTCCTGTGTATGCCATTTCAGAGGCTCAGAGCAGTCTGGCTTTGGAATACACTATTTGTAAGACATAACTGATGCAGAAAATCAGCATCATTCTGCTCCCAGGTACAGTAGTAAAAATATGGAGTAATTGAAAACTGGATTGAGAAAGCAAATAAAATAACATAGCAGAGAGTTTCTATCTTGTTGATACTGATTTGGGAGCTTTTCGTTGCTGTTGTTACTGCTGATATTTCCATTCTAGAAACAATTCTACATGTACAAATCGAAGGAATTTAATATTTTTCTTGCATTCTTTCTTCTTTAATAACATCAACCTCTACGTATTTTCTACCTACTTCTATTCTTCCAGTACCAAATCATTCAAGGTAGAATAAGTACTAATAGAATCAAAATGCTAAGAGAAGGTATTAGTTTAAATGTCACAATTATTAAAACAGATGTACTAATTGTCCCTAATTTGAGGAAAGATGGATTTATTTAGTACTAGATGAATGTAATAGGCAAAAACATACCTTGCTGTAGTTGGTGGCTGTTGAAATCCCAATATGAAACAAAACACCAACCCAATTAGGGTTGTAACTGTTAACAGGGGCCCATAAATCATGTCTCAAAGATGCTCAACAGGAACAACCTGGTCAGCAAAGCTCCAGACCATTTGAAAATCCTACAGGGCAGCTCGAAAGTAATGTGCATATTTCACAAGCAGAATTTTCAATTCATTCTGGGTTTTACTCGTTTCAAAGCAGAGTTTTAAGATTTACAAAAGAAAGCTGAGAAACCAGTGCAGAAACGCAGCCATTTGGTGCTGTTTTCAGGCCCTTATTGTTTCCTCGAGTTCTAAGGTCCTTAAGAACTTTCACATCCATTATCCTCTTCCTTTTTTCTTGCATACCTTCTCCTTTCTTCAGGGAAATGAAGCTACAGGCAGGAGTGTGTGCTGTTCCCGGGATCATTACTGATGATGTGGCTTTTCATCTGCACATCTGCTCTTGTAGAACCACAGAGCATACCATGCAAAAATAGATGGAGTCACTTTTCAGAAACATCTCTATATACAGTCAACTTGTCTTCTACTAAATTAGCAGCCATTCAGCCACATAAAGTGGTTTGCTGTTGCAATGACTCAGGCATGATTTCTCGCTGACCCTCTGAGCAGTGCTGTCCATTTGACAGGCTAACCACATCAGTCACCATATCAGCCTGTCTGATTCATCTCCTCACATTCAAGTC
Source organism: Corapipo altera (assembly GCF_003945725.1). Classification (NCBI taxonomy): domain Eukaryota; kingdom Metazoa; phylum Chordata; class Aves; order Passeriformes; family Pipridae; genus Corapipo; species Corapipo altera. The sequence goes on from NW_020884895.1 coordinate 7,117,882, forward strand.
AAGTTCCCAAAAGATGTTTAGCTCAGTGCTAGGAAGGACTGACACCTCTTTCAGTTAGTTTCTACTTTTTTTTTTCTTTTTCTTTTTTTTTTCTTCAGGTTAAAAACCCTTAAAACCCCTTACAGCAAGTATCCCATCTTTCTCCCGGGAGTATTTCCTTGCCAGGCTCATGCCCTGTCTCTGAAGCACTTGCCTGAACCACCTGATGGATGCAGCATCCAGATGTTGGTCAGTGGGATGTGATTACATCCACATAAAGCACCAAGTGATCCTCAAGCTTTAGCTCTGCCTGTCTGAGTTCAGACACCTCTCTGAGCCCAGGCTACCAAAGCTGTTCAGCTGAGCACGGTTTATAATCCCCTTTCACAAAAAAACCTGCTAAACTGTGACCCGTTCCTGACCTAACAGGAGCCCTGCAGAGCTGTCCCAACATGTGCTGGGGACCTGGGATGGCAAAAGGCTTCTCCAAGCACTGCAAAAGCAGCTGCTGCTCAGAGCAGCCACAGTGAATTGCCTCCCTGGAATCAGGGTATTCCTCACCACAAAAATTCTCTCGTCTTTAAAAAAGTGTCAGTGTTAACAAAACTGGTTAAAAACTATGGGTTTGGACACTGGATTAATGTAGAGGATAATTGGCATGTTCACAGAGGCATCACAGACGGGGAGTTTCCAGAGCAGCCTCCAGCCTTTCCATATGCTACGTATTCCAGGATTTTTCTTTAATGAATAGTGATCTCTTTGAAAGGATATAAAACATGGATTTCTTTTCTTCCAAGCATAAAAAGAGACTTAATAGAGTATCAAACAGGTCTTGAAGCCTAAGGTAACACATCTGCAGTGCCTCTGCTTTTGGGAAGACATGGTTCTATCGCTGTGGAGCTCTGCAAATCCGCTTTCAAAATACACTGCATACAAAATAACTCGCAGAGACTTAAATACGTTAATAACTTAAGACCCTAAATAAGCTGATATTTGATGTGACCTACATTAATGGGGAGGCACTATATGGCAGATAAGCAGAAAGTTCTCATTTATTGTATAATGCATGATTTATTCATACCATAAATATATTGAGAAAAGGATGTGCTCTAGCATTCTGTCTACTTATTTTTCCCACAGAACAAAAAAAAAAAAAAAATTATGTAAGAAGATCATGCTGGTGAGAAGATATTCATATCACAACAGCCACAGACTTAGTGGCAGGGCTGCCAGAGACTTCTTTATGGTTGGAAAGATATAGAGAAAAGCACATAGGTTGCGCTGCAGTGCACCCGTAATTCTAACTACCAGCCTAGGAGTGGAAGCAGTTCATAGAAGAGGCTAATGGCTTTACCCTGACTGATACCATTGCATTAATAAAAATCATCAATAAAAGCATCAGTTCCTGCTGTACTGTAAATGAGACAGGGGCTGAGTGTGCACTGCAGCTGTGAGATAAGGCACTAGGAAGATATCTAAATTTTTGGCTAATTCTAGATGTCAAGATAATTGGATTTCCCAAATTAAACCTTTCTGTAGTTAAAGAGGATTAAGGTTAGGGACTGTGGCAGGGAAAGCTACTGTCACTGTTATGATGACTTTTTCACTACAGTGCCATATTTCCTCGCCTATGTCTCTCTAAGCAGGCATATTTCAAGAGCTTCTTAAAAATATTGAAGTAGTTACATCATTTACCATCAAAAGTTGGCATGGGAAAGGTTTGTTTCTTGTGCATCTACCTATTCATTTTATGAGTTCTTAAAAGAATTTTATTGAGTGTTGACTCACAGAATTACAGACTGGTTTGGGTTAAAATGGACATTAAAGATCGCCTTGTTCCAACCCCCCTGCCATGGGCAGGGACCCCTTCCACTCTCCAAGGTTGCTCCAAACCCCATTCAACCTGACCTTGAACACTTCAGGGATGGGGCAGTCACAGCTTCTCTGGGCAACCTGTGCCAGGGCCTCACCACCCTCATAGGGAGTAAAATCTTGGATATGGCACAGTCAAGATGCTCAGAGAAGAGTATGAGGTGGGATAGAGTCAAATATATATTTAAAACCTTTTTCAAAGTAAAGTTTGTGGTTGATGAAGGGGTTTTGGCTTTTTTTTTTTGTCGTGATAGCAATCCCTCAAACCTGTATTTGAGGCATCCCTCAAGCTTGTGCTTTGTGAAGGAATTAATTTGTATTTTAATAGAAGTGCTGACAATATAAATACTCCTTGAGACACTTTGTCTCCAGATGGTTTCTCTGCAGACTTTCTCTGATTCCCCACACTTCCAAAACAGGGATATAAACCTCCTGACATTGCAGAGCATGAGTCAGTTCCATAACTACAAAAAGAAATCTTTCCTATCACCAGATTACTCTGCAGCCTCTTCTTAAACAAGTTTTTGCATAATTTCTGAAGCTGGATTCTGTCCACTACCAAGGTAAATCACCAAAATCAGTAGCCTCATGTCATAGTCCTTACATTATAATACAGTGCTAGAGGAGCTCTTTCTTCCATTTTAAGGTTACCCCAAGGACTTCACATTTTCTAACTCTGTTTGAACAAAGGGCTGGAGTGTAGCACCATGAGACCAGATACCACTGCAGAGACCACTTGCAAGATCCACAAAAAAATAAACCCCCAAATCTTCTTTCTTTATCATTTTATCAGTTTAGCAGCTGCCCCCACACTCATGAGAGAGCCTGGCACTTCTTCCACTCCAAGGGCAGAACAGCAATATCCTCCCTGGTGTATCTGACAGGATCTTCTAGAAAGGAGCCTTCCAATGCAAGGACATCAAAACACATGAAAATGGGAAAAAACAGTTGTCCTACCCACTTTTGCAAGGACTTCCCTGAAAGTCCATTGAGCCCTTCCAATCCTCTCCACACTGTGACTGTATCTTGAGTAACTGCACAGTGTACAGCACAGGAAATGTTCTGTAGGCATCCCTGTTTCCTGGATATGTTGCCAGATATTCATCCACAGTGATGGACTTCACTGCATAAAGGCTTGAAGAGAAAAATCCTTTGGGATTTCATCATAAAAAGTTTTCTCCTCAAAAGTTTTTATGGGCTGAAGTTTCATATCTTTAAAGACTTTACCCCATAAAAATCCAAGAGGATAGTAAAACAAATAGTGGCTATGTCCAGGGTCACTAGCCTGGGGAAAATAAATGCTCTTGGGTAATGATAAGAATACCTTCAAGAACAGTATGGACCAGAAATTGAATCTCTTCTTTTCCCCACTGGCTGACATTTTATCATTATAGCCTGCAGAGCTGGTCACTATTTTCTGTGTACAGTAGCCATGGGAACATGGCAATGCAAAGATACCATAGGTGTGATTTTGAGCTGTTCTTGAGGATGATAAACCCAAAAGTGGACTTTGCAAGCAGAATACAGAGCTTGTCTGATCCAGCCACTCACTTTTTCATCTTCCTCATTACGCTTATTTTAAGTCTTAAGTGTATGGATACACCCCAAAAACACATTCACATGTTCCTATCAATCCAGATTAGGAAAGGGCTGCCAAGATATAGAAAATAAGCAGAATACCCAACATCTCACACAAAATAAGGCTGGCCTGATTCTGTGCCTATATTTACATGTGAAATTCAGCAAAACTTGAACAAGTAAGCCTCTGCCTTTTAAAAATTGTACCTTGGAAAGTCAGATTGGTGGCATTGTTTTACTGCTGATCCTCTAAGGACCCTGAACAACAAGATAATTAAAGTCCATAGAAATAAGAAAACCTAATATCACTTCCCTGTGAATCAGTGCAGACTGGTAAATATTCCCTCAGGAAGGAATGGACACAGATCCATTTGTGTGTCCCCAAAGCTCTTTGCAGGAGGACACACTTGCTATATTCTGGTCTGATGCCTCCAGATCTGTGGCATTAACCATGGATAACACCATTGTGTCCATGGATAACATGGTTGTGCCCAGGGAAAGCTGGAACTTCTCCTCACCTGGGCGGAATGTTATTATTGCCCCAGGTGGTCATGATACTATTACACACATTTGAGGCTTGTTAATTCTCCAGGGCTAAACTGGCCACTCCAGACTGCTTCCATTCCAATAAATACAGGATAACAGGCTGACTAAATATAGACTTCTAAAATATAAACAGATCCCCAGTGATACCCTCGAGATCCAGGCAGAGTATTCAGTGTAAGAGCACTCAGGGTGCACGTGTGGCAGCCTATCCCAAAATCTACTCCAAACAATTATAGCATTTCTATGGTATTTCTGCACAACCCATACCAATAAACAGGATGGAAATAAACTGGCATAAGACCATATCAGAAGTTCTGTTGTCTAAATCCATTTGAGAGAAAGACACAGATACCTAACTAATTGGCACTCTCGGCCTTCCATTCTGGCTTGGTGGGAACAGTCATCAGCTAAATCAGTGACTCACGGAGGCACACTGTGTCTTGGATAATTTTACATAGGTGGAGGATAGACTGGAGAACAAATATGAGGGTTTGTTAATAAAACAACAAGCTGGACCCCTAGTGATACCTTCTGTGAATCACTTCAGTGGATGAGGGGATCTGGGAGATTCATATACCCTGTAAAAATGCATATATCTTTTCACGTCATGCTTTTCTGACTATCTCTATTAACTTTGTGTTATCCCTGTCACTATTAACCAGGTTTATGCTTCTGCCAAGGCACATTAACAAAGCCTTGCAGTTCCCCCAGTTTTCAGAAAGCAATGCCCATCTCAGGAAGACAAAATTGTTGTTATCAACAGATGCAGCCACAGCAGCACTGAACAGGGTCTTAAGCCAAAGCCCAGCCCAGGAGGAGCTGCAGCTCAGCCTCCCTTGCCCTGATGGATAATAGGGCTGAGTAAGGCTATTCCCAGTCTGGCAGCTCCTCCTGGCAGCTCCAGCACCAGTTCATTGGGGTCCACTGAGTGTGAAATCCACCTCTTCACATCACACCAGCACAATGCATCATTTAAGTCATTTTTAAGGGATGAAAAGGTTCATAAGCTTCATGTTGCCCTCTGCACAGGAGTGAATTTTACTCTTAATGCAAACGGTGCTTAAATGCAATATTTTAAGACTAATATTCCGTACAGGCACAGTGTCTGATTCATGCCAACCCAAGGGGTAATGTGAATGCTTAGCATTGTTTAACCAACTCCCAAGGACTGAATAAAACCCTCAAATGAAAGCTGTGACCTTCAGAGAGCATGGAATCACTTTTTCTTTTTATCTAAAAGATAATTTAGCTAATACTTTTCTCCTCATTGAGGACATAGGCTCACTGCACTGAAAACTGTTTACAAATGTTCTTTCTCCATCAAATTGATTTTCTGAGTATAGAAAGGCAGTGTTTTCTGGAACTAATTTAAATTCCCCTCTAATTAATATTCAAGATCAAAATATGTTATCTTTGCATGACTGTGCAATTATTAAAGGGAAAATATCATCAGAGAAAGTAGGGAGGGGTATTTTATTTTTTTTAACTAGCCATTTCCTAATATGCAATGTATAATTTCTTTGCCTTTTTTTAGGCTATAACTCAAGAAGCTTTCAAGAGAGAAATATCTTTTTTGGCTATGTAAAAACCATTTGTGAAAGGAGATGAGAGTGCCAAAATAAAGGAGGCAGACAAAACCTTTGCTAAAAAGCACCCTGATTACATGCAGCACGTATTTACAGGTAACAGCAGATTTCACATCCTCTTAAGCACTGTGTGTTTTTTGTGTGCATGTCTGACTTAAAAAAGAGGTTGAGAGACTCTGAAGCTTGAGGTCCAGACATTTCTACACTTCCGGGGGCGAAAACTGTCTTCTGAGATCTCCTCTGTGATTGTCTGTGATTTAGGTAATGGAATGAGCACTCAGGCAAAGTACAGACTTTATACTGCAAATCCCCATAAATATTATTTTTATCCATGAAGTGCCATATTTCCGTTGTTGGATTTCATTATTGCAATTAATCTTTTGTTCAGAGGTAGGTTTGCAAGTGTACTGTGGTTACAGGGATGCTCAAGCTCATTCCCACCTCCACGGATTTGCATGACCACTGATGGTCACACCTGCAGCAGGGCCCTCCCTTTTCAAAATTACCTTTGCCTTTTATGAGCTCTACTGGGCTGACCACCACCTTTGAGAGCATCTCATCTGCATGGATGGGAATAGAGCCATGTTTCCTTTAGCCTTTTGACCACAAGTAGGATCCAGAGTGAAAAAGGGCTTTATCAGGGTCTGTTATCATCTCCCAGCACAGTGAACTCAAATACTATCTCCTGGCGCAAACACATGCCTAAATTCTGGTGACCATGGGCTTGTTTCAAGCGGAATGGACATGACATTTTGGCAAAAGAGAGCCAGGAGGATAAAAGGCATTTCTTCCTGTCATTAACCCGGTGATTTGGAACATAGTTGACCCTGATAATGCTTGGCTTTGAATTGGTGTTTGAGAAACATAAAGGGAAAAGTACATTTCCCACGTCAAATTCTGGAAAGCCTCTATTTTTGTCACACAAACTGGCTGTGTAGCTCACCTCCCACTGTCACTGCCAACACAGCCATCCAAAAGGCTGAGAGGCTGCCTGCTCCCTGCAAGAGTTGCACCCAGGTCGGACAGCTCTGACCCCGCTGAGCCCAGCACTCAATGGATAAATCGGGTTTCCAAAAGGAGACACACTGCGTCTCTGGAGACGAAAATAAAATCTACTTCTAAAACACAAATAGGAATTAGGAAACCAAGCGTTTGCCACAAAACTGTGCAAAGAGGTAGCACAAGTAAACTTGCTTTATTCGTGTCGGTTTTGCTTTAGAAAACCAGTATAAACCTAGATGGTGTTTTGCAAGTTGCAGAGCACCCATGTATTGGATTTCTGGCAAGAGCTTTGGGGTTGTTCAAAGAGAGAAAATGAGGACTTATTTATTATGAAAATTGTAAAATCCCTGTCTTCCTTTTACTTGCTGATGTGACTGAGGAAAATATTCTGGGACAAAAGTACTGGCATTAAAAGAAGCATAAAATAAAACTCCCTCAATTTACAGCAAGGGTGAGACTTTCAGAAGCACACAAGCAAACTCAGTGATTTTTTGTTCATAAATCACTGAATGAGTCCGAAAATGTCATCAGTCATTTTCTTATGCCTCCCAATAAGGAAAAAGAAAGAAGGGAAAAAAGGAAGGGTAAAAGATTCAGATCCTATAGAATTTTATAAATATATAGTCAATTATAAAACAGATTGAACAGTTCTGCCTTAAAATATGTTTTAATCTATCAGTTAAAATAATTGCTTCAATTTTATACAAATTTTTCTGAGAGTAGGTTTTGGAATCCCTGAAGTTTCTAGGAATAAAATGGTATAGAAGGCAAAGAAAAAACAATATCTGTATCAGGGCTGTCCTGGAAACCCTCTCAGACAGAGCAGACATGGCTCCTTTTCCTACACTTGGTGCTGAGATAATTCAAAACAGCCTTAGGTGAAGTCAGCTGAGACAATAGAGGTTCCTCAACTTAACTATTCAGATCTGACCTAAAATCACAGTGCCCACCCAAAGAAGACAACAAAAGCAATAGATTTAGCTCCAAGTCCAGTGTGGCACCGAGTATCCAAACTGCAGGTCTGTATCTCACAGAGGTGAAATTAAAAATAAGAGGTAAGTCCCATTTTAACAGTGGGTGTGAAATACCAGGCATCTCAAGAACATGTTATTTTAAATAATCTTCCTATCCTGTAATAAATATCTGTCCAATTTTAGTCCAAGTTCTGCTGGAGTGTAAGGACTGAATTGATTTCAAAGTTTTCTTATTGCCAGGGAAAAGGAGCAGATACACATCGTGATCCAAGTGTACAATGCAGTTTGTCACAAAATTGGGAATCCATCAGAAGCAGAATATGCTGCAAGGGAAATATCAGGTCCACTTGCTTTGATTTATATGGGGGTAAGTCCAGAGAGCACCGAGTGGGGTTGTCCATTTGTCACTGTGACCACACAGCCTGGCATCTTAAAAGCAGAGCTCCCTGCAAACAGAGCACTCCTTTGTGAAAAGTGACACTGACATTCAATCTAGGTTTATTTTCTGCAGGGGAAGGGGAAGGAGGATAGAACTGGTCCAGTTCCCTACACAAAGGTGGCTTGTACAAGTGCTCTGAACATCTGTCCTTCCCGAGGTCAGGGCAAGACCCACTCAGCTGACACACAAGGGGTTTTGACAGCAGCAGTCACAAACTCTGGACATGCCACAGCACAGGCTGTCACATGCCAGCTGGGGGGATCAGAAAGGACAGGCAGGAAACTTGGGATTATGGTGGTGGTGATGGCAAAAGCACAAATCTGTAGGAAATTAAACCTCACAAATTCAGGGAACAACAAAACAGCTTCTTTTGCAGTTAAAAGATCCGGATGTTATGTTCTGAAGGGTTGAGTTATTAATGCTTTGGATGATCAGCACTGAAAAGTGCATAGATGGGAAGAACATGCTTTATCTTTTGCATCAGCAAAATTGAAGCTGTAGATGCAAAAGGTTGCAAAGTCTGAAATTTCAAAACCCTGTTAGAGCTGGATGGGTTGGTTTCGTCGCCTTTTTTCTGTCAAGCTTTCTAGAATCCATTTCACTCCTTTTTAGACTTCCTTTTTTTTCCCCCCTTGAAAAAAAGTAACCTCTCTTACAACTGAAAAAAATGAGGTAGTGGAAATTATTTTCAGTTCCCTTCCAGGTCATCACGGAATTTACATGTGGCAGACATGGCTGCATCTCCACCTACCCAGCAGTACTTACTTACTCTAGATTTCAGAAACAAATATATTGGAAAAAACTTGGAAAGGTCTTTAACTAGAAAACAGCCAATCTTTTCAGGTACACCAGCTTGCTTAATGGCTTGAATAGCTCAGTGGTGTTCTCCATGATCCTTGATGGATGAGGAGAGTTGAGGGGTTTCTTGGGGACTATTTCTCTGTGCTGGCAGCCCTGACTGCCCAGACAGCTCTCCCTATCCCCTTCACTCCTCCTCCAGTTTACCTTCAGCCTGATAGATTCTCTATGGAATAAATACAGTCTATGGTTTTGTGATTTCATTTCCTAGACCAGAAAGCACCTTTCAGTCCTACCATGGATGAAGAAACAAAAAGACTGGGGGAAAGCAGTGAGAAAAAGATCATACCAGTAATGGATTTTATAAGAAGCACCAGAATAAGTATAAGGTTCCTTTCTGGTGTGTGGTGGGTGTGGTGGCAGAAGCCTCTGTGTGTGTGTGTGTGACCTGTGCTTTTTGGTGGGTACTTCATGCTGCACGTGCTCTTCCTGTGTCCAGAAATTGTATTCCATGAATTCCATTAGGAGCTGAGCTCAAATGGGGTTTATATACCTTTAAGAAGTAGTCCTAATTATTTAAGTGTGCCCAGTTTATTTAAGATGACTTCACATGCGATTTTCTCAAGTCCTTATGGCCTGTTATATTATATCCTTTCTTCACATAACCACCAAAACTACTGTTAATATGTTTAATACCCACGGCATACTACACCTACCACCAGGGTCTCCATTAAGAGTTAATAATTGCTACCTGAAGCATTTCTAGTGGTTCAGGTCCTGAACCCTATGTATTGAGGTATGTGAAATAGCCTTCAAATCTGCTACAACCATATTAAAGGTATAGTAGTTAATTCTACTCCATACTTTCCGCAATAACGTACACAGCTTCTTAGCACCATGGATGTTGATTAGCACAAAAGGTCAAAAATCAAATTTGCATGTAGACTAGACTGTTTTAATGCAATTCTTAAATTATTCCTCTGAAAATAGGAGGAAGAAGCCTCTCCTCCCCAGATTGTGAATGCTAATGTTAATGCTTTTTCCCCAGCAATAACCGGTTTCGAGTTTTCTGCACGTTGAAGGAATCAGAACCATTTTCTCGTCAGGGGTGTCCTAGCAAATCACAGGATTTATATTCTTAGATAGGAGGTTGACAAAAACTGCTACTTAGCAACCCCTAGCAAGGAAGAAACATTAGCTGGATATTTGGGGAAGCTCTATCTCCTTTAGTCTCAGAGAGCAGCTGCTGAAACAACAGTAAATGCCTGCACTCACATGTTTAGTGGGAGGTAAAGGTGCTTAGTACTTTTCCAAAATGGGTGCTCTCGAAGTGTCTGCATTGCTGGGAGGCAGCAGAAGCAGGCTGAGTTCAGATATCCTCGAGGAAACACAGCTGCTTCTCTCCAGTTCTTTCCTGAGGCCTTGTGCTGTTGGCTTTGGATGACCAAAAGCCCAAGTTATTGATGAGTAGGCTAATAGAAGTGGTATCTTTGAGAAAGTGAAATATCTGTTCCTGCTGTGGGCATTGCACTTCAATGCACTACAAGAAGCTACAGGTGCAAACAGGCAGTGGGTTGGGTACTGGACGCAGAATAAATCCCTAGTTTTTGCAAAAGCCCCAGTAAAACTGCAAATAAAAAAAAATTGAGTCCACAATTCTCTCTTTGGGTATAACACAGAGCTTTTAGAGGTGAGATTCCTCTATCACAGTTATATAGGCAGCAGCAAACTTGCCTTTTGTTTCAAGGAGGTCGGCACAGCATCCCTGTGGCTCAGGCCAGGGCCATCCCAGTGCCATCTTCAGCAACACCAAGAATGGGATAACATGGCTGAACCACGGTCCTACAGATTTATAACCAGCCCTGGGGGTCAGTGTGGGAGCTTTAATGGAGAGGAGGGAAGCCCCCAGGTGGAAGGAGTTACCACTGAGTTATAACAACTACTAATTCCATATTCATTATCATTCACTTTCCTTTTAGTTTTCATAGGATTACAAGATCCAAGCAAGACAGAACCTCTGACCCAAAGAGCAAATGACAATGCCAATTACACCTGATAATACAGGCAGGCACAGAGCCAGAGCTGCTCTGCTACTGAGGATGAACATCTCTTTATGGGCCTGACAGATTTGGCAAATTTTGCTTCCTTGAAAGTATTATGAAGTTTTCTATAAGCTAGAAATACGACCCATCTTATTTCTGTCACACACAAACTAAATTAAAAACTTCAGCTACAGACTTGAGCTATACAACAGACTTTAGAAAGATAAAAAAATATCTGTTTTTTAATAGAACCAACATTCCTTTCTGTCCTCTTTTTCATTTGAAGATGCAAATGTACAATCCAAATTCTTGTCCTGATCAGATTTTTTTGACACAAACATCACACTGCTAAAGTAGAGCTTATTAAGCCACGTCAACACTCAGTACTTAAGTCAATTCTGTCACCTCAGCGTTGCAGCCACACAACTGGAGTTAGTTATGTGTTTTATATGCACACCACTGTCAGCAAGAGGTGAAGTTTCATGTTAAAAAATCAGAGAATTTTCTCTTGCCCCCCCTTCTTCATAAAGAACAGTCAGTCCCATTTAAATCAAGGGGACATTTGTGTATCATAAAGCAAGAAGCATTTGAGAAAGAATGTCACAGTCTGGTCCCTGTGCAGCATCATCTGTGGCTGGTGGGAAATGCCATAAACCTCCTCTACCCAGAAATACATACCATGGCACAAGGGTTATTTTATTTGCCCTAAAAAAGTAGCTATTGGCCAGACCTTCAACTACTCATATCCCAGCCAAGATTGCCAGCACTGACAAGTGGTTATTCTGTCCGAGTTATTCACTGGGGTAATTTCTGCTGTTTTGTATACACCAAGTTTGCCTTTCTGCTGCTATAATCCCATGCTGATGGCACATGATGCTACTTAAGAGGAGAAACAGTGGCCAGAGGAGCTTATTATACTGCTCATATCATAAAGGTGAACAAACCCTACCATATGATTCACAGCATGATGCTTCTATTTACAGATCTCACTGTTTTGTTGTCTATTTTTTAAGTGGAGGGAAAGTGTTTATTTCACATGGATTTCAGTACACAGACATTCTGAAGGATACCAAGGGCATTCAAGAAACATTATGATGGATTTTTTCCGCTTGTTACTGCAATACACTACAGAGCTGCTTGCAAGACATAACTTCATTCACATTTTTGAGCTGAAAAATAGTGGCAAAGACTCCACAATAGAAAAGAAGAACTATTGGGGGCATTCCAGGCTTTTGCAAAGTGGTGCTCTTTAAGCTGAGAGCTAAACATGCCATGCATATTGGATATGATACATTCTGCTTAAAATCCAGGCTGACCAACCTCTTTGCTTTTCTTTTTCTTTAGCACTCAGCAATTTAGCTTTATTTATAAATAGAAGTGGCAGAAGGGATGACTCCTTTCTTGCGTGTAGAGAAAAGCAAAAGGTGGGGGTATCGTGCCGAAATTCTCAATACATGAAAGGACAAATGATTCACTCCTCTCACATGCTCTCCAGCTCCTTTTTGCAGTGAAAGCCTGTCCCAGCTTTGCTCTGGTTGTTAGTGCTGGGTATTTAGAAATAGCAGGTAAGCTCCCTCCAGAACTGACTGATCTGCTTTGTGTGGGGGCTCTTTCATCCCAAGGTCAGAGGAAGGAGAATGTCACAGGGCTGATCCTTGGGCATCAGGACCTTATTTCCCTCCCAGCAGGGAGGTCTTCAAAGATGCCGCTGGAATAAACATCCTTTTTGCTTTTAGTTTAAAGGGAATTTGTACAGCAAAAAGTTTTCTAGGGAATGGTCCCACTTGGGAGGACCCCTGCCTCAGGCAAGACTGCCCATTATGAATTAATTCCTCAAGAGATAGTCCATCAATTGCTCATTTTTGGCATACCAGACAACAGGGGTGAGACCCACCCAGAAAGTAATAGCATCATAATTTAGTCGTTTATTATCTGAATAAGTTACTGCATTTCTAACCAGGATACAACTGTGACTCCATAAAACTGCATTTGTTGATTTCTTTGCAACTAATTCTTTTCCACTGGAGTCTCTGTTTAAGTTTGCTATTTGCTTAACCTTCACTGTGCCTACCTGAGCTGATTTCATCTTCATCTGATTGCCCAGTCACTTTATTATTTTTTTAACTGCAGCTTAGTAGCCCCTTGAATTCTGCTGTAGTTCATGTAATCCTCATCATGTGGATCAGCTCCCTGTGGAATTTTTTTCTCCTGCCAGCAGCAGTTATTTACTTCCTCTTTCTGCATTTCTCATTGTCACTGAAACACCACCTCTGACAATGTTCAACCCCCTCTAATCCCTTCATAAGAAAACCTGGGTTTGGTTATTTATTTACTTCCAACCTACTCTAAACTCAAACAGCATTGCTGTGTCCGTAGAGTGTGTGTTGTCTCAGATGTCCAATTTGTTTCCCATAGCTACATGGCCTGCTCTCATATTTTTCAGAAGAGTCAAGCAGAGAAAGAATTGTTTTCTTTTTAGCCTTTGCTTTCTTAATCACTGGAGAAGCGCCCAACAGACACAGCATGATGAGAGAGGATTGTTACCTGCTTCCTTAGCTGATGACTCAACGTACTCATTTCTTAGTGCTCACACAACAAGGGTTTGGGTGGATTTCAAGAATAGCAGGGAAAAAACCATTTGCTGCATCTCAAATGTTGTGAGACTATTTCATGTTGATAAGAGCTCTCTTTCTCATTAACTGATTGCTTCTCCCTTTTTAAATGCACACAGCTCTACCTGGGGACACAGCTAGCTGGCTTTCAGACACAGGAGATCAGGCAGAGACTGAGCTCTGTTTTGTTCCTTGCTTTCACACCACTCTGACTAGATTGGGTCAGACTTACAATTTCACATATCAGAGAGCAGAGAAATCTTCTTTCTTGCTGATATCTCCTACTAATACTAGGTCAGGTCCTCAGAAACTGACTCCTCAAGTGATAAAAATAGTTTGTAAGAAAGTTGTCCTGGTTTGTAAGAAAATTGTCCCATGCTCTTAGAGATGGGTCAACAGAAGTTCAGAAGATGAGTCTGGAAGGACTCTCCTGGCTCCTCAAGTCAAATCACCTGCTATTACACACCTTTGGGTCACCAAATATCTTATTCATAAATTGTGTAAAATTCATCTTAGAACTAGTTAGACTTTCTGTCTTTTCTGGGTGAAACACACTGCAGACCTTCAACCTGAATTATCAGAAGCTTAATTGCCACCCCAGTCTTATTTGTACCTATTTATACACAATGGTCCTTCTGCTATCATTGTCTTTTATCTCTCCTTCCCTTTTCAGTTGTTTGCTCTCTTTGGAATTTAGCCCTGCATTATGTTTATTGAGAAGAATAATAAGCTCTTGGCATTTTCATTAATAGACTAATCAAAGCACACTTCTCTCAAAAGAGGTATCTCCTACCGTGCTGGATTCTCTGCTCCATGATGCTTGGGTTTAAATTAACCTCTCCAAACACAGCTGATTGGAGCTATCTGCAATACTCAGAGAACTGCTGACCAGAGCTCCTTTTCCCTGTGCAGTGCCCGATTCTCTCCTTCAGCTAATGGAAATACCAGTTCATTGGCTCAGCTCTTTCTTTTCCAGTTGCTCTCATTTCTGGAACTCCCAGACTACAGCTCCATTCCTGCCATTGGTCTCCAGCACACAGTCTTTTATTTCATACTATTTTATCATTGTCTTAGGTATTATATTAAAGGGGGTAAAATTAACTGTATCAGGATTATTTGTATGTTTCTAGAGTTAAAGAAAACTGAGGTTTTTTCCACTATTATTCCTGTAAGAGGTTTAGAAAGCAAGATCAGAGCTGTTACTAAATTCCTAGACTTGATAAAAGAACCACTGTCATAGTCATTTTGGTAACACTTGATGCTTGCCCAGTGAAAACTTCTGCAAAACCAAGATCAAGATCAAACCGAATGATCAAGATTCTTTGTGAAGAGGAGTTCAATTTAAAAACAGGACACCATTTATTGAACAATAAATGTCATTTCAAACTTCCCTTTCACTCTCATTCCAAACTTTCCTTTCACTCTCTTCAATATACGCTTGGACCTAGAATCACCTACCTGAAGTGCATGGAAATGGCAGCATCAGGGTGCCACCATATGGAACTGCCAGAACAAAGGTCTGCTAAAAATACTGGAAGTGGTTTTGAAAATTGATGCCAATTCTTGGAATTTCAGGCACTTAAGAGCATTCAAAACCCTGATTAGATGAATGGAAATCTCACTCTGAAGGGCTGAGTATTCAGATATGCAATGGCTCCATCTCGTCGGGAATCTAGGCCAAATTGCTTTTGAAAATCTCAGTAGGGTGCTTATTTGCATTTTTGGCATCAGAATACTTCTGAAAATATGGTGGCAAGGCTGCCATCCATCAAACACTTCAGCAGGTGCTGAGATTTTATGCAAGCACTTGGCTGAGTTTCTGTATTCACACACTTAAAATTTACCATGTGCCTGGCTGCCTGGAGGATCAGAGACCACCTCTGCAGGTTTTAGTCCCTCAAGGTTATATATTTGAAAACTCTAGATTTGCCTAGTCTGTAAACAAACCATAAGTTGACATGCTGCGTGCTTTCCTCAACCTCTTCACCGAAACTTTAGAAGCAATCCATGAAAGTCAGGTAATATCTAATAGAGGGGATTATGGGAAAGCCATTTCCAAATGAGAAAATTGCATTCAAGTTTTGTTATCTGCTGTCCCCCTTCACATATGTTATGACTGCATATTTATTTTTTCTAGTAGTGCTAGTGAGAGTGTGGCAAGAAAGTCTTTTTTTTTAACCCTCTCTAAAGATTGTCAGCAACATCACCTTAAAGTTGCTGGATGCCATATTGCTCAAAGCATTACCAGCACAAACCTATATGCTGACAAGCCTCAAGGTATAGGGATTATAGGATAAGGGTTTTTTTCTGTGACTCTCCTCTAATCCACTTGCTTTTGTTGGGGAAACAGGACAAGCACAGACCATGTCCAAGTGTGATGGAGAGGTTCCATTACACGAGCCTCCTTGGTTGCTTGCAGAGAGTGGAGGAACAGTCCCAAGTGATGAATCAAGTGATGCCTGAGCTGGCCACCCTTCCCTACCTACAGAAAGTCTCTTGGGAGGGTGCCAAACTGGTCAATTTTATTTCTAGCACTTATTTTGGCCTTTAGAAGAAGGGAGCAAGGGAGGGAAGGGCAGGGGCAGAGCTTTGCACTGCAATTTGCTCTGGAAGTCATTTTTCCGATGTGTGGACCTGAAGTAGTTTTTAAATCCTCCTTCAGTGCTTTGTCAGAGGAGGTGCTGATCACCTGCAAGGATGACTTTTATAGAACCAGCATGACTCATCTGTGGGCATATTTTTAAAACCTCTTCTTTTCCCCCAAACCTCCCCAAATCAGTCTGGGAAAATGGTTGCAATTATTCAGATCGTGCTACTTTAAGTTATCTAACATCAGAAGCCACCTGCGGCAAAACAGGCCGAATCTAGTTACAGCTGAGGGAAGGGAGAGAAAAGGTTTTCTTTCCTGCTTCCATCCACAACTTTGCTCCCTGTCTCTGAATAACACTGTGTGCCTGCTATGCTTTGTTTTTCCCTTTGTGAAAGGAGGGCAGTGATGCCAGTCATTAATAATCTGATAGTACATCAATAACCTGCAATCAGATAGCACTGCATGATTATTCTTCCTCGAGGCTGTCAGGCTTCATGATGGTGGAAGGAGGGAGTTCAGGTAGATGCAAATTTTAAGCATTTCATTCTAGAAAAAAAATAAAAATAAAAAATAAAAGTCCCTCCACAGTCCCTGCATTTAAATGCGGTCCAATTTTGATGATCCAACTAAAAACTCTTGGTTTTCCCAAAGCCAGTCCCTTGCCATTTGTTTGCAGTCCTGCAAAGCTCCTAAGCTCTGCAGAATTAAAGCTTCACAGTAGCTTGCTTTAGGGAAGAGGAGCAGCAGCCTGCAACTGCAGGAGGTGGTTGCCAGACTTTGAAGTCTGGGCTTGAGATAAGGAGAAACGACATTGCAAAGAAACTGTGTTATTAAAAGACATTCTCCTTTTGATGCAAGTTGTCTGGTATTAAACTTCAGCAGGCCCACATTTCAAGGCTGACTGAAGGGTCTTGAGTTATTGGTACATATTTCAATGATAGATTTTTCTCCAGGGCACAATATTTTCAGTACAACACACGTTCAGCAGAGGCTCTTACTCTCTTGTCTGTATCTTGTCATGTAGTAATCATAAGCATGACCTCCCTGGAAAGCTTTCTGAGGAGGCCTTAGACCACCCAAGACATAGGTCTTCAGTCTCTTAAGGGTAGGACTGGGCAGAACAAGAGTCTGTGCTGGGAGATTTAAGTGACAGACTTTAAATCTTTCAACAAAACACACATTGTTTGTTTACTGAGCCCAAGGTAAAAATGTTTTTTAAAAGAATAAAGACAGAAAATCTCTACCAGCTACACCACATTAATTCAGAATTCATTTATTTTTCTTTGTTCTGCCATCCTGCTGTAAAATATATCTTTATTCTCTCTGTGCGAATGGAGGCTAGGTTGCTTTTTAGTTGGAATATTTTAGTAAACTTAAAGCACCACAGTGTTGAGGCACGAGACTGCAGGCAAGAACTTGCAGAGTAACTTCACCAGGGAGTGATTAATGGGCTTTATCTTTCCTGGTGACACCAGCCCACATGGCACAGGCTTTTCCTATGCCAGTAGGGATCGGTTCCCTACCACATCCCAACATCACCAGGCACAGAACATCACTGCCCATTGTTGGATCTGCACGCCTGAATCACCCAGGGAGCAAGAGATTCTCACTTGCTCAGCTCTGCTCATTTCATGGGGGTCCAGGCAGGATTAAATGTTTGGAGGATGGGCTGTACTGGTGTGATTCAGCACCTCTCAATGACTGCTACAGAGGCAGCCCCATGTCCATGGGGTCAGAATCACAGCACCCACACTGACCCCATGTGCTTTTTACTCTTCACCAACATTTCAGAGATCTAAATTTTTTCCTTGGAGAAAACTGAGCTGGCCAAATTCTAATCTCTCTTTGACTAATAAAAATTTAAACTAATTCCTCTGAGGTCGTTCTGACTTTACACTGGTAAAACTGAGATAAGAGTTTATGACCAAGTAAGGCAGTTAAATTGTGGGAGTTAGAAAAGGGTAAAGATGCCAAATGTTTGCCATCACATACAGAATAAGTTGTATAAATTTTAAAACACGCTGAATTTATAATAGTGCAATTCTCCGGGATCCCAAAGGCATTTCAGTTATAAACTCGTCTGTGTAAATGTCTTCCTGTAACTAAATAGAGTCCTAATATATGGCACAAAGAACCTCAACTGAGGCCTTTTTAGGTCAGTATTCACAGACCCTGGGAAAATGAAGATTCTGTGGTTTCAGTTAGCTTGGACAGTTGAATGCAACTGGAGAAAAAACCCTGAAGAAAATCTTTCCGAGGTTTATGACTTCAATGTCACCACATTTGTACATCATAAATCAAGATGAAAGGTTGTTAAAAAAAGAAAAAAAATCTATTTTCATTTAAAATCAAAAAAGGACAAGTTTGTTTGTTTTTTTAAAGCAACATTTCTCTTTGGGGGGGATCTTCCAAAAAAATGCCGGTTTTGGGAGAATTATTGTGGTTTGCCAACTGCCTGCTCTTGCAGGGGCATGGTTTATCTTCCAAGGGAGCTGGTGAAAAACTTTGGATGATAAAAATTAAAACCAGAGCACACATTGGCCACTTTTCACTGGTATGTATCAATATCAATGAAACTTTAATCGTAAAGATTTCTTGGTTTATCTTCTTTCCCAAAGCAGTGAAATCTGCAGCCTGGTTGGGCTGCCAGAGCAGCCCCTTATGAGTGACAGACCAATGCCCTGGTCCCTGCCCCAGTGAGTGCCTTTTAACCACTTCTTCAGAGAAAATTACTCCACAAAAAACCAATGGAAACATCCTCACCTTCCCCGAACAGCTCCTCCACTGCCTGATTTGATGCAGAACTTGTGTTTTGCCCATTCTGCCCTTAATACCCTTAATCTCTGGGTTGTGTCTATTCTGGTTTCATAGAAGGAGATTATATGTCTTAAAAGTATTGTGATGGAATATTTCTGACATGTTAACTCTTTTCCCATTGAAGCCAGAGGCAGGAATTTGCAGTTTTGTTTTTCATGAATGCTGATACATGACTTAAAAACATCAAAAGTTTTTATCAAGTGTTTGGACCAACAAGATCCAACTTAATGGCTGCACAAGCACAGAGAAAGCAGGCTGTGACTGAGCACAGCAAATTTCTTTAGCGAGTCAAAAGAAGATTCCTGTATCCTTTATCCAGTGTTGGGATACAAACAAATAATTTTAACTTCAAATATCTGAGTGCATAGCATAATTTGAGGAAATGCAGTTCAGTCTCAAGGCAGAATTTTGTACCTTGTATAGTGAGCCTAAATGTTGATGTTTTAAGTTTCATCACCTATGTACTCATATTACACTGCTGCCCTCTAGGTACATATGGAAGAGACAAATTCTCAAGAGAAGAGACAATTTCTCCATGAATTCTAATGCTTATATTGCCCAGTTCCTTGTAATGAGCAACACATTTGGGAAGAGACCCCAAAACCTATTGTTTGGGTTCACTTTAACCAACTAAACATTTTGGAATAGACCTACTAGAGCACAGCAATATCACAGGTACTAAGCACCATTCTCTCCCAGTTTGTTCCTAAACACCAATGTTAATGGCTGCTCAAGAATCTGACCCTTGTGTCTCTCTTACTGAACTAAGAGCAAGGGAAACATTTCCAAGCTTTTGGAAAGGGTGCAGGGCTAGGCAATGCTATAACTAACCTGGAAGGGTACTGGAGTGAGACAACGCTACAGCTCTCCAGAATTTTAGCTTCCCCTCTCACACTAAGGACTGATTAGCAAGTATTTTCCCTCAGCTTCTTTTTATAGTTTACACTAGAAATTGTCAGCCTTGGGTTTATGCTCTGTTATGCTGAATGATGGGGAGAAGGAAGGGTTTGCCAAAGGAAAAGGGTAGTAAAAGCAAGGAAAATGAGCTAGATACTTCCAGCTACAGTAAAAGCATCTCAGCTTTAGTGTCGTCCTCTTGTGAGGTTTTACATGCTGCTTTAAATGATGATACATTAGCCTTGGGAGAAAATACTAAAAAGCATTCATGTACGACACAGAATAGCTCAGACAGCTGAAGAATAAAATATGGAGCCTTTATTCTTTACAACCCGAGCCCTCCTTTACTAAATATAAACATTGACTGCATTAAAATGTATAGACTGAAGTGCAAATTTTCCAGAGGATTTTTTCCCATTGTGAAGTGTTTCATACCCACAATAAGAACAGTGTAATGGCTGAGGCGAAGATGAGGTGGCAGTGCTCATTGTGTGAAAGATGAGTAATAAAATCATCAGCGTACAAATGATTTTTTAATTAGGTTTTAATCTGTGTATTTAGAGAAGTTATTTCTGTGTGAATTCCACACTGATAATTTTTATCTCGGTGCCACAGCTGCAGTCACTAATGGCTGATGCCATGGACATCCTTGAAGGAAGAAGTGAAGAAGATTGTGTGTGGACTAAAATTCAGAAGGTAAAAACCTGCAGCAAAGGGCACGAGGGTATATCATTCCCTGGGGAGTAATTTCCACCTGAGTCATATCTGTTTGAAAGGTAGAAAGAAAGTAGGTGGCATTTGAAACTTGACCAAAGGCCTTGAACCTTGTTAGTGCTCAGGCACTAACCACAAATACATATTTATTATTTGATTTAGCCCTTATGGTTGAACTTTGTCCATTTAACAGTCTCATGGGGTTCTTTAACACATTAAAAAAAAAAAAAAAGAAAAGAAAAAAAAAAACAACCTGAGTAGCTTCTTTTTTGCTGATAATTAGAATTCTCTTCCATCTTTGTCATTTGCAGTACTGTGCTAATTGGATGTGTGGGGGGAAATTGTTAGGGAATAAAATTCAGCCCTACAAATTAGGTCTCTTAGTGGAGCTCAAATGAGGCTTTGGTGATGTGAGAGGTAAAAGACATGTAAATGCATTTCTGGAGTCTCTGCACAGCAACCGGTCAATTTAATTCTGAAAGGATTTGTGAAATGCAGGAGTCTTGCACTGGTTCTCTGTACAGATGAATCTGACCCGACAGAATGAATAATAGGTCAGGCTGGGATGTAATAGGAGCATCTTACGTTTTTACAAAGTCTTTCAAAGCAGAGCAAATCACAGCTCTGGGCATTCACCACCATTGACTTTCAGCCACTTGTGAGGAAAAGGACGTGAGCAACGCGTCACCGGGAAGGGAAAATGTTATTAATGGTTCTTACAGCTCCATCAGATCCCAGAGGGATGCACACTGGCTCTGGATTGTGGATACAATGGGAGGAGGGTTTGAATTTCTGCACTGGTAGGACTTGAAATTGTCCTTCTTTGGGATTTGGGGTTTACAGACAGATTACAGGTAAGATACTGAAAACCCCAGACCCTGCCTGCACTGAGTCGGTGTACTCAGAGTAAGCAAATAAGGTACTGATGCCTGAAAGAAACCACAGGGGTGGAGGGTTGAGGTATTTCAAGGTGATTATATTTGGTGTATTTCTAAGTTATTTGAATTAAAATTTCAGAAAGTATCTATCTCTTCTGAGAGAAAGTCTGAGTAGGTGTGTATTGCCTCACTTAGCTGTCAGATCAGTGGTTTTTAATAAAGTTTTCCAAGAACAGAATGTTTTCAGAAAGTAATCAAATCCTAAATGCCCCAAATTATAGATAGACTGGGTCTCATCTCTGTCAAATGCTTATGAAGCAAAACAAAGGATAAATATTCCTACCTTTCTGACATTGCACCGGGATAGTCTTTAAATCTCTCACACTTGCCTACAGATCAGAGGATAATCTTTTGCAACACAAATTCTATCTATGATATTAATTATATACATTTATACAATTACATACATTTTTCCTGCCATATATAATAAACACTGATAACTAGATGAATGCAAATGATAGATCTGTTCCCTGTACTTGTCTAGTTCTTAGCCTTCCCATTTTCATACAGTAGATTTAAATACCAAAAATGGTATTTCAAAGTTTTTCCAAAACTCAGGATTTTAATCCACTGCCAGGTGTTTGAATAACCAGCCCAATTTTCACAGCTGTGAATGATCACAGGTCAGAAGCTGTTGAGAATGGATTGTGGTTGTGTCCAAGGACACAGATATTTACATATTTATTAATAAATCTTTAAAATTTTGTTTATTCCCACATATTTCAATAGGAAGTGGCCAATATTTCATTGTAAATTCAATTTAAAAAATATATTTTCTTTGGTGTATTTGTCTATAGGTACCTACGTCCTTTATATTTCTCTGGATACTTTTACTTTCAGTATAATTTTAACAGAAATCAAATTAGCACTGAAAAACAGACTGGTATCCCATATTATGCCACGTGAAGCTGTGCATAAGTCAATATTCGCAAGCAAAATTTACTGAATCCACTAAAATCTGCTCTCTTCCATTGTAAAATTTGGTGTTTGCATTCTGAACATACGTTTGCATTTAATTTTTGACAACTCAGATATCTATTTGATTTGAGGCACCTTGTTCCAAGAAGAACTCACTGTGTGTCTTCGTAATACAAAAATATTTTTCTGTATTGTATCAAAACAAAGAAATTAAAAGCATCATCAACTTTACTTTTTTAAAAAACGCATTTCAGCATATTCTGCATGTTCTTAGGAAAAATTTCATTTTAAGTAGAGGAGACAGCAGAACACTCAGGGAGCTCGGGGGAGAGGGGTTTATTGGATTTTTTGGTGTTTTGTGGTTGTTTTCTAAATCAGCTCTAATCAGAATATTACACTAGGTTAAAGATCTCTAACATGTTACTAAGAAGGAGGATTAAATCTGATTATTAAAAATTGATGTGGTGTGGATTAACACATCACTTGTGCTGGAACCATTCCCAAAATTTGAGTATTTCTCAGTTGGCTCATCAAATGACACTGATTGTAGGACAAAAAACCTTCACACACATCTAGTTACAAGGCAGTTATTTGTATTTTTGCTATTGAATTAACTCAAATATATTGGAAAGCGAAAAAGAACATAAAGGAATTTATACAAACAGCTATAAATGCAGAACTCTGGAAAGCTGACAGCTATGCTCCCACCAGTGAAGTTTGACTTTTGCAATAGAAACAGCTGTTGCACCTAATGAAAGCACTCAACATTTTTCTCTAATGCAGCAGAGTTATAGCAGTGTCTATTTTCCAAATGGTTAAAGGGTCTGTCAGAATTGCCATTACAAACCACCGTTTTCAGGGTTTTATATTCCAGAGTCAGCCATAAAAAATTCATTCAGGCTGAAATCTGACATCAAAGGGCACAAAGCCTGAGACCCAAATGCTTTTCCTGCTGTCACATTGGAGGGTTTATCAAATCAGTTTAAAATTAATTTGGACAATTTTGAATTTGCAGGACTGACAAAGTGTGTAGCTTCATACGTGTTTAGCTTCAAGTGTTTTGGGTGCTGTGCCTCTCATCCAAATCACTGACAGATTTACGTTTTTAAGCCAACTAATTGCGCTAATTATTTTCGGAAGCTTAAACACAAAGAAATGAAAAATGATCTCATAATTAGCTGGAGACAAGAGAACATCACTGCGCAGAAGATGCCTTTCTTGGTATTACTGGGCTATGACTGCAGCCACAAGGAGAGCTGACCCAGGAAAGCCTAGATTACCTTGGGAGATTAAGATACATCCTCCTACAAAGCCTTTACCACGTACTAGATATCCCTGAAGAATGCCTGAGGCAGGAAAAATAGGTTGGGTCAGTCTCCCAAAATCCCTGTTCTTCAGGATTTTACCAACAGTTGTGCTTGCAGTCCACTGGATAAAATTTGAGCTTCCTATTAGAAATTTGGGGAAACAAACACCCTCGGAACTTTCCAGCAATTAACAGAGGGACTGATACCCAGGCTACTTCAGGACTATGGGTATTCCTATAAAAATTTTACCACCATCCTTCTTTTTATATTTGTCAGAAATTCCCAAACTGAACTTGCTGGTGGCCACACCAGTGGGCTTACAGAGGGTTTGAGGTGCCTTACTGGGGCTTGGGAATTTCTTTTTTTAGTTACTGCCTCTGTCCAAATTGTGTTAGAGGTTGAATCTTGAAGGTACATAAATATCACACCATCAGCATTGCATGAGAATGGACTTCTCTGAAGCTCTCCTTATGCATAGCATCTAAAGTATCCAAGAGAAGACTTTAAAGGAAAGAGAACCAAATCCACTCTTCCAAAGGGGCTTTAAGTCTTCACCAGTCACAGAGGTAGAAATGTGTTTTTACTTACAGGATTTTAAAGTGTAAATTCTCTTCTTAATAAACTCAAATGTAACTTGAATTACTTTAACAAATCTGATTTAGCCCAGTGGTTTAAGCAATCTCTGATCTCTGATGCACAAAGCTCAGCAGCAATGAACAGGAGACTTCCAAGAGATATGGGGGGGAACTGGGATGATAATTCAGCTCAATCCCATAAATATCAGTCCAGGCGCTGAGTCTTAAGCCGGTGGGGACACTCTCCTAATAGCCAGATCTGGATGTTATTGATGAGCTTCTTTGCTGACAAAGTTACACATGATGTAGGTGACATCTGTCACGCACATCAGTGCTGGGACTAGTGGAAAAGCTCAGCCCTGAGTAACTCAAGGAATCCATTGCAGGACTTTACAGCAGCTACAGAAGGGCAGAGGGGATAAGAGTATCTCAGATACAGCAGGAAGGCCCCCCCTTTCCTCTGCAGAACCTTTGCTTCTCTGCAGCCTTGTAAGACAAAAAAATAAAGAAATAAAAGAGATTACTTTTCTATCTCATAACAATAAATTCATTAATAAATCTGCACAATATTGTTACAGTGAGAGGCATTTCATTAAATAAATAGATACTTTAGAGCCTATCAACCAGAAACTTTTGACATCCAAAGAGAGAAGAGCTGTGTAAGTGCAAGTGCCATGATGGCTCTCCTTCCCCTACGAAGATAATAATGCAGCTCTACTTCTCCATTTAGCCCCTAGGCTTTTGTAGCAGTTTCACAGGATCCTCTTAACATCATTTGAACAGCCAAAGGAGAGACAGGAGTTGGCAAATAAACACTTTCCTCCACTTCCACATGTGAGACACTTCATAAAACCTTCACAACTGAGTTTACCTCAAGGGCATCACATACTTTGCAATTTAGATAAGTTATTATGCCCATCGTTTGCTGAGCTCAGTGGAATGCCTGTTTCATAAATCTGAAAGCAGAGCAAACATGGATGAGTGAATAAAAGAACAGATGTAACTTACATAAGGATAAGTATATAACAAAAGCTGCACTAATATATGTGAATATGAAATGAGGTAAAATTAGCCTAACATATTACATAATGTTTAAACCAGGCACGTAGATTTTCAGCAGTTGACCTCTGCTTACTATACTTCTGCCTTCTGCAGCAGCAGGGGAACACTATCTGATAAACTGTGCTGTTCCACTCACATTATCTCTTAATTGAAAGTCAAACCATGGAAAAGGGCCACGGACTTGCTGGGCTTTCGGTCAGTCTGAGGAGCAAGGAGGGAGATTCATGGTATGTTGATGGAAAGTGGTCGTGTTACTGAATAGTTTGTGCTGGCTGCCAGGACAGTTATTTGATGGATATGACTTTGTAACATCTTATAAAGTCATCCAAGCCCACGCCACAGCCACTGAGAACTGTGCTTGTTCTCAGAACATGCAGGCTTCAAAAGTCATGTTTTATTGCAATTTCTTGGCTCAAACTTGGCTATTCCTAAACTACAGAAGGAAACTGGTTCCTGGTTTGTTCTCTTCTTGGGGCTGTGATGCATCCAAGTGTTTCATGAATGCATGGACCTGTTGTGAAAAGGGAAACCAAAGGATGGGAAAGGGTAGGAAAAGCCTTTTCTGAAACAGGAGTGGAAATCTAATATGTAATGTCTAATGTGCAATGAAGTCAGAAAAGTGCAAATGCAAAAGGAAAATAATGTTAGTGGCACTGATTCATATAGACAGAGTGAAGAAAACCAAAGAGCAGAGCAACCAGGTAGAAATGAAAAAATTGTTATTAGAGTTAACCAAAGGTTGGCTTCATATTGAGACATTCGGGAGGATTAAGTCCAAATAAGCAACAGCCTCAAGAGGAATAAGAAGTAGCTGTGGCTTAGGTTCTAACCTGGCGCTGAGTGAAGTTTTTAGATCAGGCAGATGGAATAGGGAGGGAGTGTGAACAGAAAATGAGATCTGCCCCATTGAATCTCAGGTGATACAAAAGAATCATAGGCAATCAAAGAGTCCCATTAATACATTCAGCCCCACTGTAGGGACAATAAAAGCACAACAGCATTCACAGAGTTCTTTGTGTAAGAGAGAGGTGACAGTGGGATTTCAGCAGTTATCAATACTCCTGGTCTCTAAAATCAATTTCCGCCCCTGTGAGCCTCTGGTTCTTTGTGCCTTCCATACAAGAGAAGAAAAGAGGCCCCAGCAAGATGCCTACATGGCCCTTGGCTACACTGGAAGAAGCAATTGCATCCTGCCCATTTCTCACTCTCCAGTCATCAGTATCTAATATAAAGCTGAGCTATTTAGTGATCACACACTAAACAGCTCTGACTGGGTATAGATCGGCATTGCAACATAAAAACAGAGGCTGTGGCTACTAAGAAGCAGTGAACTTTCAACAATAGAAGGTTTTATTCAAGTCTGAAGGAGATAGAAAATTTTAAGTTTGCTGCTTCACACCAGAAGGAAATTTCTGTACATAAAAGCATGGTTTTATTCCAGTTAAATCAGTCAGTCTAATAACACATATCGTCTATATCCATGATGCTTAGGCCATGACAGCTCCAACAAAACACAGGTAATGCTATCAGGAAGGAGTTTTGTGCTGAGAAGGGCTTTGGTCTACTCCACCAAGCTATAGGGTGTGATAAGTCACTGGAATAATTTTAAATAGCAGCAAATCTGGCAACTGAGCAGTAAATGTCCTAAAATTGGAATAATGTAGGTGGTTGTAGCTGCCTGGCAGTTAAATCACAGGCAATTCTGGGCATTATCAGTCCCCATGTAAGGATTTAGGTAAACATTTCCCCAGCCCTTGCTAATCGTGCAGTCAGTTATAAACAGGCAGTCTGGTCACCTGGTGCCTTCTGCCACAGAATGTCTCCAGCCCTATAAACACTTGCTACCAGGAATTGTTACTGCTGTAAAAAATAGTGTGAGTCAACAAGGTCACTCATAGTAAACACTGTGCTGGACAGGGATTTCAGGAGAGCTTAGTAAGTACCAAAAGGACTGTCAGAGTTGTGAGGTAGTTAATAAGCGTAATTCATTACCAGCATCAATGTTATTTTTGTTCTGTTCCTCGTCAACAAAGACTCTTTCCACCATCTGCTTTAAGCACTGGGGCTTTGTTACTGTGCTAAGGACCTACAGGCAAATTCTGGTTTTTCGTGTTTCACTGAACTCATCCCTTAACAGTGGAAATGTGCACTGGAGCTGTCTGTCAGAATTCTCTCTTTAAAGGAAGACAGTGCATACAAATGAGGCACAGGAAAATACAGAATCAGAGCGTGAGGGACAGATTTATCTCTGCATTGGCATCTGAACCATGAAGACTGGCAGGTTCAAGGCAAGAGTTGCGTGGTCAGTTGGGATACACTGACAAACAAACAGAGGGCAGTGGCTTTGCCCTGTCCGTGGTAGCTCAGATCACGTGCTATTGTGCAAAGCTCCTTCCTTCCAAAAGCAACCATAGCAGTCCAAATGTGCTTCACTTAATACACAAACAGTAAAAATATGATTTTTTTTCCCCAATACTGAGCAACCTTTCCTCTGACTTTAATGGACGGTACAGATCGGGATTTAATTTTTATTAAAATAAGATTAGTTTTTCTCAAGCTTTTCCTCCATTCTCTATATAGCCACCCATACTCACTCATAGATCCTTCAAGTGCTTTTCCTTTGGTTATATTCACTCCAAGGAGCACTTTAGCAAGTAGCTCTGGAAGACAAAGGAAAACATTGAGAGGCACTTCCTGTTTAAAAGCAGCTTATTTGCCTTCTATTACTTGTAGCTCTCAAGCAATAAAAATAGAGTCTGTATACCAGAAGATCCTTCTTACCATTATCTGTTATTTATAGCTCCTGCATACATTTTCAAAAGCACCTGTTTCTTCTTTGAGCGTGACTCCCCTGATTGGTATTGGGATTTAGGAAGTTTGGGTGTTTAGGCATTACAGAGAATGCACACACACACCCATGCGAGACATACTCTTATGATTTTACAGAGTCTGCTTGCTGCTCGTCCAACTAAATTTTTCCTAAACATTATTTTCCTAGAGGAGTTTGTCCTTGTGGCATTCTGGCTTTTTCTCATTTTATTCTAAACTCTTTAGCAAGTGCTATAAGTGATATTTTGCATTTGCATTCAGTCATATCGATCTTTCAAAAGATGTTTGTGCTTTCAACTTAGCTTGTAATGAGGACAGCTACCCCACTTTTGGATAAGCAGTGAAGCTTCCTTTGGACAGTCAGTAAGTGACTGAACACAGACATCTGTTCCTTGGAACGGCCCCTTGCAGCAAAGGTTGACAAGTTCCATGACATCTGTGGCCCATCAGGACTTGGACAAAACCTCGCTGAATGATGGATAGTCTCACAGTGCTCCCTCATCACAGTCAGTACATATCACTGAATTAGGAACCATATGTGGGATGTCTTATCCCAATGAGAGCAAAAATATACTTGAACTGTGGTATTTCAGGGCACAACCAGATGCACCCAGGCAAGTTCAGAAGTGACTGACATGGTATTACCAGAAATGCAGTAAGTTCTTAAGAAAAGGAGAATTGAACTCCCCACAAAGCCCTGTTTTGAAGAGAAGGTTGGTCCAGATGACCTCCAGAGTCCCTTACACTGAAATCTTGCAGTGATTGTAATTCAGCTGCAGCCAGCAAGTGCTGCTTACACATCCCTCCGTGCCATGAGCGAATCAATCAGGATGGCATCCAGAGAGCAGGGCTCAGCACTCACAGCAGCCAGTGGCTCCCCTTTATCCATCACTGGACAGCATGTACAAAAGGGCGGGATTAGAAATATTTTTATATGCTCCAAACAAGGCCGGTGTGTTCCTTATCTCTGTGTGGATCTATAGAATGCCATTTTCAAGAACTCCTGTAGGTTTGAATCAAACCCTAAGCCAAAGGGTTATCATATGATCTCACCTGATAAGACCCTCTGCAGTTCATCCCTCCAGCTAATCCTGTTCAGTGCCTGTTACTCAAAGAGCTCAGTGTTTTCATTGCAGGCATAAACTGCATTAGACATGTAACAAAACTGAAAGTATTTACGGATTCCACCCAACCTTAGAGGACAATATAAAATCATTTCAGTTAAGAAAGAGCTGATCACCTCAGTATTTGAACAGACCACAGATAACTTCCTTCTCCCAACAAATTCAGAAGTGAAATTCAGAGCAGACTAATTGACTATATATAAGTCAATCCAGCTACTTCAGGTGCACTAATTATGCTTTTCACCTTCTCACTCCATGTCGGAATAGAAATACCTTGATTTGTGGCACTGAGGAAAGGCAGGCACAACCTCACTCATTCAGCTGATTTTCCCCAAGAATAAAAGAGCAGCAACACTTTTGAGAAATAACTTGTCAGTGCTGCAGATCTGTTCTGGTGTCTCAGCAACACAGCAAAGGCTGTGCCATCATGACCAGGAGCTTCTTGGTCCAAGGGCACACAGAGGCCTTGTCCTTCCCATGCATTTCTCTGGCTTGAAAAACAGTGTAATTTCCTTTGTGTGGGCCAAACGAGTCTGCTTTTATTGTCCTGTTTCATGTTTTCACTCAGCCACCAGCCTAGAGATCTCTCTCTGCCCTAACTTAATTTTCCTAAGCCTTAGGTACACAGGCTCAGAGTAACCCACTGGCTTGACTCCCCAGATATCTCATGGGCATAAAGCTGAAGGCAGACAGTTGAAAACACCAGCACTACATATATGTGCTTTTGCAGGAACCCATGTATTTTCTCAGTGTTAATTCCCTTGCTCTTCGTTCTGCCCCTCCCCAAAACAACAATCCCCACCACTGATGTCTTCCACGACATTATCAATGCAAGAGTTTGAAGCACAAAGAATTTTAAGGCGATGTTAAATAAATACAATGTTAACATAAAGAGCACAAAATAAACTCCACTGAGTACCTGGATCATTTTCAGATTTCTGTCCCCAGAACCCTACATTTCTCTGCATAGCTTGATCCCAAAGCACCTATAAGTAGCACAAAGCTGTGCTGTGGACTGAACCTATAAGTAACATTAAAGGCATCTTTTGTTTCTGTTTCTTCCCTCTTTCCATTTGATCTTCATTCTGTTCATTCCCTTTTCCTGCTCCCTCCAGATGATCTGATCAGAGGGGCCAGACTGAAGACAGAGAGAAAAATCCAGTGAGAGAAATAGAGTCTGCAGCAGTCTGAAATCAGGAACTAATGAGAAAGAAATAGGAGGAACTTGACTAGATTGAGCAGTCGTGCACCAAGGAGCCTCTAGATATACCAGGGCTGCAGACATTGATCCAAAGTAGAAATGCTGTGAGTAACTGCCGGGAGAGGAGAATATTCAGAATATCTTGAAAGTAAGATGTCAAAGCAGCAGAGGTTTAAAAATAGTTTAAAGACCAGTTTGTCTTCCCAGGCACCGGGCACTTGAGAAAGAAGACCATGAAGAGGTGTACAGATGGGAGCAGTGTGGTTTTGTACATTCAGGGCACTATTTAAGAGCCTTGACTCCAAGGATGTCAGTCAGCGAGTTCAGCTACAGAGAACTGAGCACAGTCCCTGCAGATGGGACGTGATGCTGCTGCCCGGCTCTCAAGTACGGACTGTGGCCCACCTGGATACTGTGTGGATCAGGGGGTTATAGGTGAGGAACATAATTCAAATACAAACAGTGCAAAGGACTGACCTGACACTGTTGATCTCAGTGGGGGCTGGGATTGGGCCCAAAATGAGCCTCATGTGAATCACCAGCAACACCAGGAGTGAATGCTCTGCTGTGAACCAAGCCCTGCAGAGCTTTTCACCTGGGCTTCAGTGCAGCTTTAGCCGATATGGTAGCTGCAGGATTCAGCTATATATCCCTGGAATTCAGTCTCAGAACCAATCTGTAGCCAGTTATTGCTCTGCTTGGGAATAAGGCACAAATCTTTTCCAAAATCCATTTTCCTACAGTAGCTGTTGTTCTAACATTAATCACGTTTCGGCTGGCTACAAACTATGTCCTTCTACCTGCTCTCGTCCACATGGATTCTCACTTAAACGGTTACTGGGAGGAAAAGAAAAGAAAAAAAGAAAGAAAAGAAAAAGAAAAGAAAAAAAAGTGAATAAGTGAAGCTATTGATTCAAGAAATTTGCATTTCCCAATGAGAGCCCCGAAGGTGCCTCACCGCAGCCAGGCAGCAGAGGAGCGGGCACAGGCAGGTTTTAAATCAAGGCAAAAAGGCAGAACATAATGCTTCCAATTTACTTTCTTAAAATGAAATGTGCAAGCTAAAAAGCCATGAATTAGCACTACTGAATGCTGTAGCCACAGAAAGGAGATTTTTAAGCCATTCCCCACCCCCCCTCCCTCCTTTATCTTGTCAAGAGACTGTATTTTCATTGTGCTCGCACGGTAATTTAAATCATGCTCGGGCTCGGCGTGTACCGTGTAATCGTGAGTCGGCAAGGGTTTGAATGCCATCACTGCTGTGCAAATAACATCATCAGCTCATCAGCTGTGTCAGTAACATTGCAATTATGTAAGTGACTATTATTTCCACCCCTGATATGCCATATTAGAACTTATTTTGGGGGCTGGAGCTGTCAGGTGTTCTGTCAATATGAAACGCATACAACAGCAGCCAAGCTATGGTTCCAGGTAGGAATATCATTCCACTGGGGCTTTTTGGATGCTCCTAAAGGAGCTGCTGTAAAACCTAATGCTGGGAGTCCCCTTTGCTCTCACCCCACACCCCACCCATCATCCAGGACCCATTTTCCTTCCTCTTACCACCCTTCGTGTTCACCCAAACAGAAGCACTACCCCCAAAATAGGAACATTTACTTTTAACTGCATAAGAAAGTTTGGTAGACATTTTATTTTGGTCTGTTGCAGAAGAGTCTTGGGGGCTTAGTGTTTGTTTTTAATATGGCTAAGCCCCTGGACTGGAGCTTGGCACTAAGTGATTAGCCTTTCTGAGGCTTCCCGTGTGCTTTTGGCCAGATCAATGATTTCCTAAGCTTTTATTTTCAGCTTCTTAAAAATGAGGCTGGCATAATGATTCCTTTCCCTAATCCTCCCCATGTTTATGTGGTGAGCACATCACAGCAGAGCCAGCCTGTGAAGCTCCTCAGAGAGCCCCAACCTCCCTGTGCTCCTCTTGCAATGGATCTGTTGGCAACAAAGGAGCATAAGCCCACGTGCAAGTGCCCATCAGGGTTCACCAGCAGAGTAGAAGTTCTTTTCTGTAGCATCGTGCCTGGTGCTAAGCACAGCTGATCCCCTGAAAATGACCCCTCTGCAAGATCCTTGGAAGAGGCAGAGCTCCTCTCTGACAGCTCCTCTCCCAGACCCGTTCCTCGTGCCCTCAGCAGCCCAGAGGGACGGATGGAGTTGTCCGTTAATGTTTCTGCTTGCCTTGATTTCTCTGTCTCTCTCTCACACACACACCCCTCACCAACACAAACCATGGCCAGAGCACATGGCACAGGTCCAGGTTCAGGGCTGAGGGGCACTTTGGTAGCAGCTCAATACATGAATAACTACAATAGGAACCCACGCTCAGATTAATTCCCAGTCAGCTGCTCTGTGTTGTGCCTAAGGAAGCAATGCTCCACTGCATGTGTGTCAAAATGATAGATTAGGACTTTTTTTCTTTTTTCTTTATTTTTAAGATTATTTCAGCTTAAAATGCAATTGGAAGATTGATTCTTTAGATCCTCACATTATATAGGGTCTGGGTCTACAGTATAACTCAGTGTGAAGGGAGATGATTCTCATCTTCACCTCAGAGAGACGCTGTGTATTGTGAAAGCTGACAAGAGTATGAATAAAGGTAAGGAATGAGGAGAGAGAGCCATAAAATTATGAATGCCTGGTATTTACAGAATACCTGTACACAGTACTATTAATCTATATTTTTGGTTGTTCTTAAATCACCCCTGCAAAGAAGACGTGTCTATCTGAATATGCTCTTTATTAGGATAATTATGTTTTTATTTTGGGGGGACACTGAGGTCATCCATTCCTTTACTGTACTCTCTAGTGTATTATATTCATGGGAAAATATATTTATTCAAAACTTCATTTTGATTTAATAGAAAAATGGTTCTTGCCACAGCAATGTGGAATACTCATTTTTCTCCATGTGTTGATTTTTGGTATATAAATGCCAGAAGCCTCTGTTCTCTTTCCTTATCAAGAAAAACTTGCCTGAGATTAATTTCCTCATCATCCCTTCCTTGTAAAGTGGCTGTTTTTCAATGCCATTTAAAGGCACAGTTCTGATAAATTCCTGGTTTCAATGTACAGATTTCATTGAAAGAGTCTATTCCACAGCAGTAAAGTCATTGAATCCAAATAGAAAGGGAGAAAAAAAAAATTATGAAGTCAGGTACTGCTACTTCAGCCAACTGTATGAGAGATGCCCTCATGTGTTTTTCTTTCTAATGACAATTAGTTTTGAAATAAACTAATTGCTAAAGCTTTTAAAATTTTTATAGAGGGGAAGGGGCATGCTTCTGACACCACTGCTTTATAATTGCATATTGGACTAATTGAAGACTACTTACACAGAGTAGAAGATAATTTCTTAAGAAACAAAAGGATGAGAATATCTGGGATGGAAAACATGAATTTGACTTCAGCCTGTATATTTGTGACCCTGAGAGTTTGACCATAGAGCCAAAAAGATTTATAGATTTTATAGGTATTTGATAGATGGGTCAACAAAAGTCGCCTTTCTACTTAATGCTCCTTCCCCTCTCTATAGGTTATCTTTAGCAAGACTTCATTTAGCAAGACTTCATCCTGTACTTCATTAGTCTGAACTGTCTGGAGAAGATTTCTGTGAAAGGCTTATTTTAAATTGAATTAACTTTGAGTTGTATTAGTGTAAATTTAAATTGTATTAAAATTGTATTAATTTAAATTTAATTTGTATTGATTCATATTAAATTTAAATTGTATTAACTTGTATTACACGTTAAACTGTAAGTAATACCCAGCCAAAAATTTTCAGCTCTGAGAATATTCTGCACCCAAACTATAAGTTCCTGCTGGCTTGATTACCACCCAAGCAGCACTGAAAACAGGGATTCCTCCATCCTCAGCTAAGAAGGATTTAGAGTCACATTACCTTCTCTCCAGGTTAGTGCCTTACACTACTGATATTGGTACCACCTGTAGGTGAAAACTGGCATCCTGCACCCTATGGCTGCAGCAAGTGCAAGCGCAAGAAACACAACACTGAAAAGAGAAAGAAAAAAGGAGCCCAGCTGTTGACCTGTGGTTAAGAATGCAAAGTTCTTCACTCTCCTCTGTGCCTTAAGGATGATTTTTTCCCCATTAGAGGGTAATTGTTTTTTTTTCTCAAAGCACAAACACCCCAGGGAAGAGAAGAGCTGCACCTGCCTCCTCCAGTGCTGATCTCTGGG
This sequence comes from Corapipo altera, assembly GCF_003945725.1. NCBI lineage: Eukaryota > Metazoa > Chordata > Aves > Passeriformes > Pipridae > Corapipo > Corapipo altera. The sequence continues at coordinate 7,152,490 of NW_020884895.1, forward strand.
TCAGGGATCTGCCCCATATCTCTCCCTCCCACAGTAGCGTCTGTCCCACGGGCACATCTTACATCACTCTGGTCTGCAAGGGTGGGCAGGTTCCCAGAGCCCTCAGAACTGTCAGCAGGGAGCAAACAGCACACTTAGATTTCTCCAGAGATCCCCTGAGCAGATGATACTTGCCCAGCACCCCCAGCTGATGTGCACAGGCTCTGCTAAGGCTGGCAGTGCCTTTTGGTGCACCGTGTTTACTTTGTAAGAGAATAACCTCACCCCTATAAAACCAGCATTGCTTTTTCTAATTCAAGGGTGATTTTAAAACAAAAGGATAGAAAGAAAGGAAAAATCCAGGCTCCAGCCCTAAGATTTAATTAAAAATCCAAGACCTCAAAGGTATTTAGCCGCTTAATTCCCATTACCTGTTTATCACAGAGAGCAGTCTAAATCCTAGAGATTTTTAGCTACTATACACCATCTTCCTAGGCTCTCATAAAAGAGTCCTGAAAAATAAGGAAGAGCTGGCAAAAGCTTTGATGGTCCTTTGTTCATTGTTAACAGAATAAAGAAATCTTTTTGAGAAATTCTGAGCTCCTTAAAGATGTAGGACAGAGAAACGAAGAGTTATTGCCCTTTGGAGACAGCATTATTTTGCCATGGAGTTAGTTTTGTCAGATGAAGTTTTATGACACATAGTGGCAATCATCCATCTTTGATGAGCAGACATGCACTAAATCAGAAAGACTGCTCTCCACAGATCATCGAGTCACAGCACACAGCTTGGTAAATCATGAGACTCTTAAATAAATACTCCTAATTTGTTGCAAGCTGGCCTACAATTCTGCAATACTTAATGAAAATCAGGTATTTTTACCTAGAATGATGAAAAGAATAAAGTGTCTGAAAACAGGTGATCTTTGGGAAGAGCAAAGGAGCAATACCAGGGAAAAACAGTTGTCTTTGCAACGTGAACAAGTTGATCCGAGCGCACTGAGAGAGATGCACCAGTGTCATCGTGGAGCTTTGTAAGGCACCCAGATCTGAGGCAAGATGTGACATTTCACTTCTCAGATATCAAGTAGGGCGGAAAACCTGTCTTACACTGCAGATCAATACATCACTTAGAGAGAGAGAGAGAGGGAGGCCATAGCCCAAATCAATCTGTAAGGTGTCAGAAACATCTAGGCCAACGCCTGGCTATAGTGCCCTTTAGCCCCCTGAGAGTCACAGACTAAAGGAGTTGTCAGGAGATGAAGTCAGCCAGGAAACAACACAAAGCAAACATGAAAGAGCCTCTGCCATGGAGCAGGGCATTGCTGTTTTCCAAAAATATGCATCTGTAATGCGTAGATTCCCAGGCCCAAATGTGCATAGTATTTTACTCAGAACTCTTCAAATTGTAAAAAAAAAAAAAATGGAAATTATTTACTCCATGCATATACTACATTTTAGCTGGGCAATGAGGAAGAAATTGGGGGGAACAGATAAACTTGCTTTTGAAAAGAAACTGCAGACTGTGTTATAATGATCCTCTGGCCTCTTAGCTGGTAATTTCTATGGGGTGAAGACATATACTACAATTTCCCTCATTCAGAAAATATTATTACAAGTTAAACTTCACTCCTCATCCTCCTTTTTGTTGAGGGCACATTAAAAACAGTCTGAGCCATGGTTGCAGTGGCTATTTTAGTCCCATACACAAGGACACTTCTGAGACCACTCCCCAGGAGTTCCACTTTCAGGTCGCTTCTCTTTCAAAGAATAACTCCCAAATGAATAATGGGGGGTTGTTTCCCTCCATCACAGAAATTTTTTTGTCATAAAAATGATTTATCTGTTGACAGCCAGGTTCACTACCCCCAGGCAACTGATGGCAGTTGAAACCACTCAATGGAAAGCATAGAACACTATTACCAACTCAAAGAACAGGAAGGAAAAAAAAGGTATAAATACTCCTCTCCTCTAAGACTGCCTTATAACTCCTCCCTGGAAGAGACGCAGGCAGAATCAACTCTTCCAGGTGTTAGGTATATGTTTACTCTTGGGTTACAACACTAACTATGACTTGGATAAGGTAGACCAGACAGTGGTTGGTCTTAAAATATTTTTCACTATTTGTAAAGTCTCTTTTTTCAAAGGGGTGTGGCAAAAATACTAGAAAGTATAAGGTCGTGGTTCAAAGTGATGGAGAATGGGTCTACACCTAAAGTGTTGAATTAAACACGTCCCCAGAGGAAGAAGATGAGATGAACTCATGACATCCAGTGGTAGGGACTAATGAGGACATGCATTAATGTTATTGATCCACTGGCAGGGATTAGAGCAGTGGTCTGTTTGTGGCTGATATCCCCATGCAGTTGATGAGAGGGACGGTACTCAAATAATTGAGAGCAACTCAGTCATACTCCTGCTCTGCAAATGTGTCCCTCTACATCTGTTTCACATCCAAGGTGAAGGCAAAAAGAATAGTTACATCAAGTTTTTTCAAATTTGACTCTACAGATTGCAAACTCCTGAGAACAAGGACTGTCTAACAGTTCAATCGCGGTGGCCTCTTGGGAATTAGTGTATTAATACTTTTAAACAAAATGCCATAGAATCACAGAATCATAGAATTTTAAGAGGTTGGAATGGACCTTAAAGGTCGTCTAGTCTCAACACCCCTGCAGTGTGCAGGGACACTTCCCACTAGACCAGGTTCCTCAAGGCCTTATCCAACCTGACTTTGAACACTGCCAGGTTTGGGGCATCCACAAACTCCCTGGGTAACCTGTTCTAGTGTCTAAGCACACACAAAAAAAAGTCTCATATTAGCCAATCGATAAGCTAATCATGAGTTTATTGACACAGAAGACATAGGAAGGATACTAGGCACCACACAGTACTTCTAAAACCAAGTCCATGACTAACCTGAGTAGAATCTACATACATATACAGTGTATTAAACTTATAACCCAGCTGAGAAGTCATATAAACGTAACCTGTTGCTTACTCAGTTGCTAGATGTGATCACACATCTTCAATCTCAAAAACCAGAACAGCAGGCCACACTTTTACATTTTTCCATTTGAACTACAATTATTGTCACAAGAGCCAATTTCACGTTGGGCCATTTCTTGTTCTTGTTGCAATTCATCATGAGAAGACGTGAGATCTAAGATATCTCAGCAAGGCATAGTCCATGAATAATACAGTGCATTACTTTGACCTTTTAAGTTTGCTCTGTAGTGTGATTGGCCAGCCATTCCTGTCCTCTCCTGTTAACCACCCCATTAACCTGGGATGAGAAGGTGGAACGGACAGACAATTAGCCAGCAGAATGCTAAAAAGGTTAACACAGGAGTTTGCAGCCCCGGCTTTCTTGAGCTTCAATCAGTATTAAGATTCTGCAATCTCTTCCCTCTTTCAAAATGTTCAGGGAAAAAATAAGAAATAGCACAAGATGAACTTTGTTCTCATTTCAGATTATAATCATGTAGTTCCTTTCAGATGTCACACTTGGATGATTCTAGAGTATGGTGAATAAAATGAGAAGAATGTTTGTTTTTACTCCTCTCAATATGGAGAATATTCAATTAGAGTGGTGAACTTTCTCTTTGAAGCTGGACATTCTTGAGTAAAGGAAAATTGGAGGGAGGCGAAGCAGCTCCATACAGCAATGTACTTTCAAAGGTCACTCTTGCTACGCTGCCTACGCGAGCTGAGCCATTCCAGTCATTTCCTACTCAGAGGAAATGGTGGGATATTTACATCCTGTGGGCTGTCAGCTGCAGAAAACTTCATCTCAGTACTCACCAAGACTCACAGGGTGGGTTCATCTCATATATTCAGGCACATGTAGAACATGAGGCACAGGAGGTCTTGGTGAAGTTCCAGAAGTGCCCTTCTGAAAGCAACTGACCTGTTTTCCAGGGTTTCCACACATCTTTAAAATCTTCCAGTTTGTTTTGTTTTTTTTTTAATGAAAGATCACACCATCTTGAATGACAGATAGGTGAGTATCCAAAAAGGTTTTCTGAAGCCTTCTAGTTAAGAGGCCTAATTTCAAAACTCCACATGAGCTTCTTTTGCTCGTAAAGATTTCCAAACCATCACTCCGATGGTTCGGTTATGATGACCTGAGATAGTTTGTTTTTCAAACACTACCACACTCCTGTCTTTGTAGAAATGTGTTACTCTGAGTTGCTATTACTAGCAATGATATTAAATACTTTGGATGGAAGAAAAGGGACCAAAGAGAAAGGGACCTTTTCACCACCCACTAGAACACCAATTTTATATTTATTATGGGTATTGACTTCAAGAACGTGGAGTCTTTTTTATTAGCTCACAGTAATAATATATTCTCTATTTTGCTTAAGGTGAACAATGATATTCAGACAGGAAGAATTACTAACGAAGAAAAGATAAAGCTTTAAATTATAAAAATGACTTGATAGTTCCTCTCTGTAATACATTTTAGGTCCAGAAGGGACCATTAAGTTCACCTATATGCCAAGGATTTTTACACTGTACTTTTTGATATATGGGATCTCAAGTAACATACCGTTTCTTTTGACCCTTGCTCTTGAGTGCTATCTCTGATGGATTTTTATAAACTGCATATTGAAATATTCACTCGCTTAGGGGCCTGCTCACAAACTGAAAGAGATTAGGAAAGCATAATTTCCTTTCAGAAGAGCAGGGGTTTTTTTTAGGATAAAAGTTTTGCTGAGTTCTTGTAACAATTTCAGTGAAGTCAGCATAAAGTTTATCAGGCTGCAATACCTTTAATGTGTTGATTCGAAAAGATTGGTACCAATTTTAATGCTAATTCTGGATTTAAAGGTTGGAATAGAACTGAATATGTCTGGGCATTTAGCAAGAAAACTTATAGAAGTTATACCATTTAAAGGCTCTCCATAACTTTACCCACTGCTGTTTAGGACTAGACAGACACCATCATGAGAAGAACTCCCAACCTCAACGGCCTATTTCTACAGATCACTATCACAAATTAAAACATATCACAAATAAGGAGAGTACTGATCTTGTCAAGAATCAGATTAAATTCTGGGTATGTTGAATAAAAAAGGATAATGAAGAGAAAGGAAGCTAAACCATTCCTGCATTTGTTCGAGTGTGTGGATGACCTGGGGAGTCCCTGTGGCAGCAGATGAATTGTCCCCTCCCACAGCTAAGGGATTAAAATCTTCATTCTTTATGCTCGTTAAACGATGGCTGAGGTGACCCCTAAGAGAATGAGGGTACCAGGAACCATGTGGAGTTGTTGTGCTGCTGTCATGGTTTAACCCCAGCCAGCAACTCAGCCCCACGCAACCACTCACTCGCTCTCCTGGGTGGGAGGGAGAGGATTAGGAGAGTGAAAGTGAGAAAACTTGTAGGATGAGATAAAGACAGTTTAACAGGGAAAGAAAAAGCCGTGCACACAAGCAAAGCCAAACAAGGAATTGATTCCCCACTTCCCATGGGCAGGCAGGTGTTCAGCCATACCCAGGAAAACCGTGACAGTGACTTTCCATCACACGTAACAGTGACTTGGGAATGCTCAGTGATGGCATTTGTCTTCCCACTTTCTTCTACCCCAGCTTTACGTGCTGAGCATGACACCACATGGTCTGGAATATCCCTTGGGATCAACTGTTCTGGCTGTGTCCCTTCCCAACTCCTTGTGCACCCCCGGCACCCTCGCTGGTGGGGTGAGGAGCAGAAAAGCCCTTGGCTCTGTGTAAACACTGCTCAGCAATAACAAACACATCCCTGAGGTATCCATGCTGTTCCTAGCACAAATCCAAAGCACAGCCCCATACCAGCTACTGTGAAGAGAATTAAGTCTACCCCAGCCAAAACCAGCACAACTGCCTTGAACAGTCTCTCCCCAAAGCCACCTTTATAGCAACACATCAGTAACTTCACTTTTGAAATATATTTATCCACCGCTTTTGTAAAATGTGCCCTAAGAATTTTTGTTTTCCAAAGGGATAAGAAAATCATTTTTTACACATCAACAAACAAGCTGAGATAAAGCTTTTTCTGTTAAGATGAGGAGTATGCTTTTTTGTGGGGGTAAAAAGCTGGAGGTGCATAAAAGCCATTTAATTAGTAATCAACAATGATCTGTCAGTCAGAGTTACTGTAATTCATGAACTGTTAAGTCAAAGCAAAAATGGCAAGTAATTAGACTGTATCCATTAGAGCTTCACTAGCACACACTGATACAGCCAGGGTTTCAATCCGAGGGAGAAATGGAAGTGTGAAACTCCTTAATGTATTCTGCTTTTTAATTAGCAATCAGTGCTGATTTGTCAGCCATACCAACTCTAATGAACAAGCCATTGAAACACAGAAAAAAGAGGCACATTTTCAAAATCATTTGTGCTTATATTTACATTCCCTCCAGGCTGAAACATTGGAGGAACTACTGAAATACCATCTTTGCCATCACAAAGTATCAGAAAGCATGTAGGAGCTCACAATCCAACACAGCCAATGCACCACTGATGGTTTGGGTGAAGACACAAGTTGAGTATTTAGGAGAGGCAACTGGCATCTCCAAACACTGACAAATAAACATTACCTTTGTTAACTGCACACAACCCAAAATCTCCAAGAGCTCAGGTAGCACTATTTATATTCCAGTCAAGCCCATTTTAAAGAATCCATTAATAAATTGATAGTGTCTTACCAGGCTGCTGTGCTTTCCTCAGTCTCTAGGTGGAGAAGGAGGTGAGGGAAGAGAAGTGCATAAAGTCCTCCTTTATCTGATCTTCACAGGCACCTGGGAAACCTGAGCAGGTGAAGCAGAACACAAGCTGCTTCTGGGCTTTGGTAGGCACAGGGTTTTACTTCCCCCAAAACAGGATGGGATCTACAGTGCTCCTGGGAAGCTGAGCAGCAAAGCTGGGCTCTCCAGCATTAGGCCAAGAGCCTCTTTCTTCCTCAACCCTCAACGAAACTGAGGTGCTGGGGGGAAGAGAGATGATGGGAAGTAAAGATTTTCTCCTCTTGTTATCCACGGTAATATAAAGATCAGAACTTTAATTGCTCAGTTTCACCAATATAAAGTATCTGCACTCTGCCTCCCTATGTAGGGTAAAAGTTAAAGGCTGCTTCACTTACCTAAGTACTATTTTTTTATAGAGAGAGAAATACACATATGTATTTTTATATAGAATAACTAGCTTCAAAAGCAGAGGGTAGGTCCCACTGTAGTCAGGCTCTGTACTTGAAGTCAGTGTATGGATCAGCTGATAAAGGCACCAACACAGCTTAAACTAATTACAATTTGCAGGTAGGGTGGTAATTGTGCTTCTAACTGCCTAAATTAGGCAAACAAATGCCTGGTTACCTTTGTGTCGAGGCTGACAGGGTACCCCGTGCCAGCCGAAAATTCAGCCCTAAATAGTGGCAATGTTCTCATTGAAAAATGACTTTTGTTTGCCTAACATCTGACAGTGTTACATCTATTTCACTAGATGTTTAATTAGTTTGTTTTCATGGTGTTCCCATTTCCATGTCAGCTTTCCTTAGTGGTGGGAGCAAGCAGGTTTCTGGCTCTGTGCTTAAAACCGGTCCCAAGGCAAAGGATGTGGCATCAGTTTGCCTTCACGCTTCCAACGTCAGCTGCGTGGAGCACTCAGCCAACATTTTCAGCTTTCAACAGCTTTTGTGCTTTTAAAGTACATTCTAGCTGGCCCCTGCTTTGTCTCTGATGGCTGGCTTTCAGAGCTTGTAAACATCCGTCTTGCAGTGGAGTTTTCAGTTTCTATTTTTGAAACAGCAACTTATTTTTCTGCAAAACACAGGTCAAGACGTCCTACTGAATCTGCAGCAGATTCGCAAACAGGTGCTTTCAAGCAGCTGTAAACTCTCCACCTTTTCTCTTCGAACAAAAACCTACAGAAGATTAATTATGTTAGGCCAGAAATGCTTTAATAGTTTGTCATGAGGGTATGTTTATGAATTCTAGGTATAGGTTTGTGGATGGCTCCAACCTGTTTCTTCCAGTCTCTTGGCCAACTGCTGGTTCTTGAATATCTCAGAGGATTCTTCTAATTTTTTTAAGCAAGCAAACAAGTTATTGCTTCCTTATACACCACTCCACCAAACACCCACCCAACAGAAGACCCTTTCCTTTGACAGTTGCTCTTCAATTACAAGAGGCACCAACCTGCAGCAATGGTTAAGAGTAAGGATTCTTGTAGCTATGAGCACAGCTCACTGAACTGTTGGATGCAGTACCACCCACAAGAGGTTGTGTTTTAAATAAAGACAATCTTTTGACCTCCTCTTTCAAAATTCCATTCTTTCTGAACGAAAACAATTCCCCATGCTGAACCTGTGCTGGGTGACTCTGTAGCACAGAGGTAAGTGAACAAGACGTTATTCAAAAAAATACTGAAAAAAGCAGAAATCAAGGACTGCTGTTGATTTTTAGCATAGTATTTATTGAATAGCTTATTTTCTAGACACTTTATCATGTGTCAGTGCATATTTAGCTCAGGTGCTTATTTTGAGTGAATAAGGACAAAAAAACCCCCATGGATACACATATCCAGGGGAGAAATGTGAATATATTAAGAAAAACAAAATAAAAAAGACTCAGGCCTACCAAGTGGTATACTTTATTAGGAATAGCTATATAGATAATCAGATGCTTTGCTTTTTTTTTCCATGTAAAAAAAGTAAACTTTGAGAAAAGCCTGTTTAGCAAAGCCAGAAGCAGTGTTATTTTAAACAGTTTTATTTACATTGCTTAGACTGGCAAAGATATAAAAAACAGTGCAGTCTGACACATTCAGAAGCATCACTAGTTACATATAGATACAAGACAAAACACAGGTGGTTAAAAAGCAACCAGAAGCTGTGAACTCCTGCTAATACCGACAGTTGAACTGTTAATGAAATGCAGAAATATACATATTTAGATAGTTCTTGGGATAGCATTGCATTGTACAAACTGTTCAGAGATGAAAAAGGTGAACATACACTTTTGAAGGAAGACATAAATACAGGAGAAAGCCAGGTAAAAGCCTTAGGAGTATTACACCTGAAATCTGACACACCAGAATTGGACCCTCAAGTTACAATGTCACACCAATAATCCCATGCATTAAATTATGATTCATCAACCAACTATGGGGAAGGTGTGGAGCTTGGGGGTTTGGTTTTTTAACAGCCCTAGTATAAGGGAGTGTAATTCTTTTCCTCAGATTTCTACTTCAAAGCAATTAAAAAGAATTCAGTTAATCATTTTTGGCGGTCAAAGCTCCTCATTGCCTTTAAACCTCCTGTTCATATCACTGTGGTACAGTGAGGCTGCAGGAGACCATAATCACAGAACTCAATTCTATTTAATTATAAACAACTACATTTATAAAATATCTGGAATAAGCAGCTGTACAACAGGTTAACTGTCATACTTGAAAGGTCAGGTACTTCATAATGCATCTCCATTTAAGAAATCCACAATTCAAATATTAGAGTGCTCTGCCAATTGATGAAGTTAGGCAAGCATTAAGAGTCATCCAAACTAGCAGTAAATTATGTGATCATCATCTTCATTTCAAGATCTGACAAACCAGTTTATTGCCTAGAGGGGACAATTTCCACTGATGAAAGTGTTTCAGTTATGTTGGTGAGAAAATAAATTTGTGCAAGGGAACACTGAGTTTAAATGAAGGCCAAGTCACTTATTCCACTGATCAGCTGATCTGCTTCAGTACAACTAAAAACCCCTTGTGATTAACTTAGTGTTATCTAACATTTTGCTAATCATGGCTAAGTGCTAATGACTAAGGTACCATTAATGTCAGTAACAGGTCAGTGACCAGCCAGCTGCTTGTCAGTCACTTCCACACAGCAGTGTCTTTTCAACCTGCTTCATATCAAGTGGGTTGTTGATCGGCTTAATGTGCGACTCCTCCTTTCAAAAATTGAGGGAAGGCTGACCAAGGAAGGAGAAGGAATACCCTGTTGGAGAGGAAAAAAAAAAAGTTACTAATCATTTATTAGCCAATGTCAATAGTGCAGCAGTCATTTCTCAGCCTTGATACATCATACAAGGAATATGTGAGTGCAGAAGACCTTAAAGATCGGCAGCTTTTGAATTTAACGATTCAGCATTTCTAGACTTAGAAAAGTTGAACACGTTTTAAAAACTGTGAAAGACAGACTTTTTCCTTGTTATCAGCCTTGAGAGATTTGGAATGCAAGAACATGTTTTTGAAGAGTAGCTGTTAACTAAGTATTAGCATACATCCTGCATCAATCTTTTCACAATAATAATCTCCCTCCAAATTGAAGGCAAGATACATTATGATAATCTCTTAGAGAAAGAGAGCTCCCCTTAGATCCTACAACTTTCTGTATTATCATCAGCTCTGAGCCCCAGATGAGATGCTGAACACACGTCTTCTTGGCTGCAGAAGGCAATAGATATCACAAAGATTTGTCAAAGCTTGCTTTAGCTATGCCTGGATGGGCACATACCAGGCAAAAAGCTGACTTTCCTGATGCTGGGAGAATAAGCTGCTTCTGACACTTAAAATTACAGTGAAACCAACACATCAATATGTAGCACTAAAAGTGCTTTGGATTAGCTGAGATTTAATATTCTTATCACATTAGACCTCAAGATACTTCCACAAGCAATGCTCTGTTGCTCTTTACAGCACAGCCAAGCTTTTCAGCATATCAACAGGTCACAGTAGTTAGGCAGCTCGTGCCCTTGCGTGCTTCAAGAATCTTTTAAATAGGGATATTTGGGACAGGTAAGGATATACCACTTCACTATGAGCAAGTCTGATGCCTATTTATGGCATGTCTTCTATTTGCACTCCTAGGGAATATTTGAAAATAAGATCCTAAACTCCTCTTTATAGAACAGCTCTTATTAGACTCTCAAGTATTTTATACCAGATATCTTTTCTATTTATAGATAAGGCTTTTACCACAGGTAAAATGAGCTGCTCAAGACTTCCCTGCAACCAAGTTAAAGTCCTCAGAACTCTGGCTAATGAACTACACTGCAACTTGGACAACTGAACCTGAAAGAGTAATTCAATTGTAGATAAATTAAAAAACAAACAAAAAACCCCCACAAAAATAGATTTAAAAGGATTTGTGAAAGAATAAAGTTTACACCCAGAACCAAAAAGAGAATTACACCAAGTGTGAGCGTTGACTCCAACCATGTGCATTAGGACGTGTCAGAGAAGAGCCCAACACCATTTAAAGCACCCTGTGGCTTCCAGAGTTCTACAACTGTACCGTGCTCTCTTAATTTAGAGGAATCAAGATCTCTTGCTCACTTCAGTCAGGATCTGACGTACACAATTTTTCAGCACCATACTGGTTATTATCTCCAGCATCAGCACAAGTGGTAGTAATAATGGGGATAGGACATGGTCTGTCCAAGGCATGGCCATTTAAGCTCTCCAAGTTGGAAGAGGCTTTTTCTTGTGCAGCATTTGAAAGATGAATATTTGGAGAGCCAGGACACAGCACAGGTCGAGGCTTGGAATTTTGAGAGCTCCAAACAACAGAATTGGAGCGATGAACATGAACAGCACATTTGACAGATCCATTTAGGCTGCACGTAGAAGGTGAACGAGCAATCTACAATTAGGAAGAGGTTCAAGGGTTAGTCCAAACAAGAAAAATAACAAGCATCCAACCTTTATTGATATTTTTACTCTATAGTTCTTTCTACACCAAAAAATTTCCACGTAAGCACAGGCCAGGATTTAATTTAAATAAAACAATGTCTGAATAACAGCTTTGACTCTTTTAATAAACTCAGACAGGTTTCCTGCAGTTTTAGTTTCTTACTCAACAACTGCATTGGTATTCCAACTTGAGGGGCTGGAATCCAAACCCCTTGTCCCCTCAATCTTATCATTCAACCAAAAAGGCTTTATCCAAGTTCAGTGGTGTGTGGGATTGGTTAAAAAAAAAACACAACACATGACCTGCTGCCAAGCTGCAGCTTAATACCACAAAGGTCCAAGAACTCTGGGAATAAACTGGAACAGGAACATAGTTTTACTGCTGTAAGTTTCTATAATTTTGCGGGAAAGAAGTATTTTTGTCTAGGGTAGACACACACAAAGATAAAAGTACAATATTTGCAAATTCATAAGAACAGATACAGTGCTGTATCAAAATGAAGACAATTAGAATGCAAAAACAATTGTTGGCATAATCATAATAAAAAGAGAAAAATCTCTCTCCAGAGAACTGGGCTATAGCCCCACTGGTGGTTTTCTTTATTTCCTCTAAAGCAAGGGAGTCCACTGTGATCATTCCTCCCTTATTAATTCCTATTTTCTCATGTGAGGGAGCAGGGCAATATCTTTATGTTGTACAATTTAATGGACACTCAAACATACTGAATTATCTCAATATTAAGGTATTGACATATCAGGCAGTAGTAGAAAGATGAACAGGATTTCCCTTTCTTGACCCCTCATCCTACAAACTACAAAGTAGGAGTTTACTCATCAGATTTACTCAAACACTAAAATAAAAGCAAAGATGATGAAAAAGTCCTCCACATCTAGTCTGCTTTAATAGATTATACTGGAAAATTGAGTTTGGCCTAATGTAGCAGAAGAAAGCTGCAACAGGTAGCCAGGCATAGCGGAAGAGTTGCATCATGTAGAGCAATATATTATTTTACCAAGTTTTCTTAAATATATATAAGGAGATAATTCCCTTGACTTTTTAAAAACTTGCACACTGCAGCATCTGTATTTCTCTACCCTTACTTTCCAGTTGTTTGGTTTTTTGAGTTTGTTGTTTGTTGTTTTTTTTTTCACACGATGTCAGTCATCTCACTATTTTGATTGAAACGTTCAACGTGTTATTCTGGGTTGTACACCACATTTTACACAGTGTTCAAAATCAAAAGCATGAACCAACATAAGACACTGGGTTGGAACTCTCTCACTCTCAGGAGAGGAAACATATTCCATCCCTGGCAAAAGAGATTGGTGGGGTTTTTCAACTTAATTATACGTGGCTACTCCCAGTTTCTAGTCCATGCAGTAGAGTTTTCTGCCTTTTCAGCATGTAAGGCTTCTCATTAAAGAGCTCTTGAAAATAAAACATCTACGAATGTAAAGTTAATTTTAACTTTTTTTTCCCCCACTGTGGATCTTGAAGTTGTTCAAGGAAGATCAGCACCAGACATTAAATACCTGTGATCTTAAAAAGGTGACTTCTTTGGCCTGCGCAGCCAAGTCACTCACCGCTAACGACGCCGTGCTCGTCAGGCGGCTGCCGATGTAACCCTCGTTTGCTGAGCTGGGGCTCCTTCCCTCTGTGGCGCTGTGGGACATCAAAGCCCTTCGGAGAGCTCGCTTCGGTGTTTTTGAGAAGGAGAACGCTCTTGTAACCTGAGGAGTTTGACAAGCAGTTACACACTGACCAAAAGCAGGCTGTATTGACTACTACCACACAGGCTACTAATTGAATCTTGACCATCCACAGGATGTGTATCAAACGTTAATATGACTGTATCACAGCTACCAAACACACACACCCTAAGTGGTCTGGCTTTGAAAGGCTCCACATCATCCTTGCTCTTCTCACTCTGTCCAAATATGAGAACATGGTAGGGGGACAGTAGGGCAGAGATTCAGGGAGAAGTCAAAATAAGATCTAGTCAGCTAGGCTTCCCCACATCCCTTGGTCCTGCAAAGTCAGGCGCCCCTCCTTCAAGTTGCTCTCAATTTTGTATTTTTTTAAAAAAGATTTGAAGTATTAAACAGAATAAGTTCCACAACGGACTCAAAAATGACTACATAATACTTATGACTGTAATACTTAAGACTATATACAGATATTCCAAAACTTTAAACACTTCTCACCTCCTTTCTTTAAGGAGCTTATACTTAAGAATTTTAGTTCAGATTAAGTTTTTCGTGTCACTACTGTAAGTACTACAAAACACTTGAAATAGGAATACTAGCACAAGTCTCTGACTAATATGGCTTTATAGTATCCATCTGTATAGTATCTTACCTTTTTGGATGTTTTCTTTATCGCCCTGGATGCTCTGCTCAAAGTACTGTCCATATCTTTAGTATTTACTTCAACTGAGTCAGGGTCAGCAGTGTAAATGAGATTTTCCTGTAGATAAAAACAGTCTTAATGGTCAAACATCAGCATTTGTCAAAATATAATTTTCCAGTTCATTAGATCAGATTTAGAAGTTTTAATTGCCATATTCCTCCATATTTAACTTTTCATATACAGTTCAGCAACTATCTGTCTTCAAGACATTTCATTAGATAAACTGCTGGTGCAATCAGTTTGGGAAACCACTTCATAAGTAGTTTTACATTTAGTTTGTCTGATTCAGTTTCAAGTCCAGGGCTGATCAAACTAAAGGCAGTAGCAGTTCTGGAGCATCCCTAGGGAGCTTACAAGATAAACACCACTTTGTTTCACTGACACATCCAGCACACTTCTGAAGTGAAATCTTGATAGCTCCAGCTGTCAAACATTAAGTCTTTCAGCTTAAGGGCAATACATGCTGCAGAATAGCCAGAAGTTTTGGAGTTTTTTTCATGCCTCATTCCTAAACTCCAGCATGTGCAAAGCAATCTTTGGGTACCTACTTCCAAAACTTGGGGGGCAGGGGAAGCACACATGGGAGTGGGAGGTTGCTGGGGTGATTTTTTTTGCTGTTTTGTGTCTATAGTTTGAGAAAACATAGTTTACATAAAATTTCAAAAGGACCCCAGACAACAGCTGTGTGGTTATTCCCAGTGTCTAAAAAAAGAGTAGTCAAAGCCTTTGCTGCCACCAGGTGGCAAAGTCAATGTTATTTCACTCTCACATGATGCTATAGAACTTTTCAAAACCAGGCAAAAGTGTTTAAATTGAAGCTCAGTTTGACATTGAAATCAGCAAGAAAGTATTATATAGCTGGCACAAAGCAGTAGTTACAGAAATTATAACTAATGGATTCAGCATAGTAGGTTACAATTTCTCAGCATATGATTCTGAATGTCTTAGGGAATGATACATTTATTATATAAAGGTTTCATTTCTATTAAAAATCCAAGTTACATCTAACACAAGAGACTGAAGGCTGGCAACAAACAGATTAAAGTAAATTAACTCTTTAAAATCAGTACTTTCACTACTCAGTACCTAAAAAGGAAGGAAAACCACAAAGCCATGTCTCTTATACCTAAGTCCCTAGATCACAAGACAAACAAAATAAAACTCAGATGCTGTTTTCATTACTTAGTTACCTTTCCTGCAACAAGAATGTCTTTAAAAATCACAACCAAATATTGTACTGTAAGAGTACACTCCAGAACATAAACCATTTCTAGTTTAAGCCAAGTAGTTTCAGCTATATGTACTGCACACATTTTCAGCAAATTTAGATGACTGATATGCATAGACTTTTACATAATTAAAACATCAGCTGGAAGCCTCTTGCCCTAATTGGCGAGGATCTTCTCTTCAAATCAGTGGTTTTCTGACTGTGGAAAGCCCACACATTAAACTTCTAAAAATGTGAGGAGGCCAGTGTCTCCTTTATTTCATTGTTTTCTTTATTTCCATGCTTTAAGGTTGCAGGTTTTTGTCTATAGGAGGGAGATGCTTCGTGTCTCTTTATATTACAGTGCTCACACAGATAAGGTGTAGAACAAAGAACTCAACCTAACTCACAGTTAAACCAAACCAAATGATTCATAATGCTGGGATTGTTAACTGAAACATAGCTGTGATAGAAGCAAGCTGAATACAACTCATTAGATCTACAGTGTAGAGTTTAAATTATTTATAATTAATTTGTGATGGTGAAAGGGTGTGATTCTTGATTGTTAAGTACTTACTAGCTCCTGCAGAAACTAACTTTCAGGCTGTTATTCCTTATCCACCTTTTAACTACTCAACTGCAGACATGCTAAGGTTTTCTGCTCTACTTCACCTCAAGCATGTCCACTATTAAGCTCTTTAGCTTCATGTGCTTAAAACCAAAAAGAGAAGAATATTTTCAGTCAGCAACATGATTCCAGAGCACTTACTGCATCTGCTTTGCAAATAGTGTTGGCCACGTGCCGACACAACGTCTTCAGCCAGTCCTCCTTGCGAGGCTCTTCAGTTGTCATCTGGAAACTGAGCAGCTTGTTGTTGAGTTCCGTAGGTGGCCGCACAACCAAGGCAAAAGCTTTCTGGCAGTCTACAGTTTATGAAAAAAAGCAGGGGGTTAAGACAGAGAATAATAAATTTTCACATAATTTAGGAAAGAACCTTCAGAAGGATTGACCCATCTGCCAGGAGCTGGAGGTACAGACAATGTGATTTGGTTGCAATGATTTTGTCTTTATTTACACAACAGCTGTTGTATCACTTGCAAGAGCACAGAGTTCTGTCCATAGTCATCACCAAGAGTCTGCAATCAACTGTTCATGCAACAGTTTATTCACAAAAAAATCTGCCTGCTCTAGACTGCAGACTAAGCAACCTCATGTTTACTACCTACCATCTTTGCCATTTCTTTTTTTAGTTGGGTTTCTATGTCCAGGTGCTTCAGAGAACACAAAGCAGAACACATGACATGCATATCATCACTGACAGTGAAACACCGAATCTTTCTTTCTAGGGTATAGATCTAGAAACTGCTCTGACTAGGCTTCTTTGTAAGTTGCTATTCAAGGCTGGAGCAGGATGGCAAAGGAAACAGAGAAATCAAGTCACCTAATTCTATCTTTTAAGGTGCCAAGCACAGCTCCCCCTGAGCATTATCAGCACTAGTTAAATGAAAATCTGGTTTCACACCAACAGCACTTGTCTCTGGCCAATCTAATGCTCTGGGCTGGAGTTTGGGTTTCTGTTTTGTAAATCCAGAGCTGTCAAGCGTTTAACTGTATAACTCACCCTGCCATTTGGTTGTCTTACTCTAAGGCCATCTGCCAAATTCAGTTGCAGTGATTCTTGAAAAGCCAAAAGGTATCAGTGCAAGAAATTCTCAAGCTCACATAGAACTTCAAACAGAAGCTTTACTAAAATCACATACCTAACATACCATACAACAAATACACCTGCATTCTATCCCACAGCAGCTGAGCTTCATCCTTCATACTCTGTAACAGTTTTCATTAGCTACCACAGCACTTCAAAACACACAGACCTTCTGTCTCTCTGATGTCCAGGACTTTCTTGATCTGGGAGAGGGGCATGAGAACAACATGCTTGAGAGATGCAGGAGGCCTCGTGTGGCCATGTGGACTCTTGAAAGCTCCAATGACTTTATGCCGTTTCCTCGCGATCTGCAGTTAAATAGAAGAGAAGGAGTCAGAGCTGGAAGATCTCTTGGCATTACTTCCTTTTTTTATTCTTTTACCTTCTACTATACAGAAAGGCACAGAAAATCTTGCTACTGAGAATATTCTAAAGATTATTTTACTCTATTTACCACATAAGTGAATTTCTTTAATATTTATCTCACTATTCACTGTCTACAGTTCAAGTGATCCAACAATATTTGTAACTTAACATCAACCCACTCAGCTGAAAAATAAAATAAATTTAAAAAAAAAAAATCTAGAGGGGAAATAATTTTGCACTACAGACCTCTATTCTACCCTGCATAACAAATAAGGGCCCTTTGAAATCTAGCACAAGGAAGTCTAGATTTAAACAGAAAAGACAACATCTATATGCATGAACCATTTTAAGATGTGATGTGTTATGTTCTAGAAACATCTGTTACTTATGCATGCAGACATTGAGTGGGCTTTGTGGTGGAGGTTGGTCATTTTTTAGTTCACATAAAAAAACATGCAAGATAACTGTGTGATAAAGTAAGGCATCTTCAGTTGCTTGTCTCTTGTACAAGAGACAAGCCAAGAAGCTTTAATAAAAGTGGGTTTATTTTCCTTTCCTTCCCTTACAAAAAGCAATAAAGCTGAGTCAACTTGACTCCCAGGAAGGGTTCCTCACTAGTCACTACAACAGACTTTTGTCTTCAAGTGCTGTTTAATACAGCACTAATTTTGAATTATTTTAGAGTTGGTCTTTTATAAAGACAATGTTCTGCTGTAGACAGTAACAAGAACTTTCATAAGGTGTTCTTTACAACTTCAGGTTTCTCCACATGACTCTCCAAAACCCAGTTAGATTACTTTTCCCTCTAGTTCCTCCTACTAGAAGAGTAGGATTTTCAGTGTAAGGCATTTAATATCTATTTACTTCCATTAAATATGACTAAACTTTAAAAAGACAAACAATCTGCTGAGCCAAGGACTCCAGCACTTTTTCATCCATTGGTACTACTCAAAGTCCTCTTCAGATAAAGATTTATTTCTTCACATATTAAGTTGCTTTTATATTTTTGCTCTGGCTGAAAGACATTAAAGGTTACATTAATACCTCTCAACCATTCACAAATGACTAGCTACTTGTGTTGGCTTATACAATTGCTAATAGAAAGGCACATGTTAAACTATCTGCAATCTGTGACTTCTACTTCAAAGGTTCTTAAATTTTACCTATATATATTCATGTGTAGTGTCAAACCTTTTATAACTCAGTTCATGAGAGGTACTTATATAATCATCTTACCTCTAGGCAGTCGTTGAACAGAAAGAGTGTGACCTGTTCTCCCCTGTCACAGAGGTCATCACCAAGTGCTACGGTTTCCAAACGCTGAACTAAGCTTCGGTGAGAGGACAAGAGATTGGCCTGAGTGACACAAGCAAAAATCTCATTAAGCACTTAGTTCAAGGGCTGGATTACTGCTTGCTTACCGCTTAACACTGGAAATCTGTTTAAACCAGCACCACTGCATTGTAACCTCACTCACTTGCACAAAGGGAGCAAAGAAGTGCGTGGTCATTTCACGGGTTTGCAGCTTCAGAGAAGTTACTTACCGGACATCCATCAACTTCATAAACAACATCAAAGAACTGTCTTTGTGCCTCTGTTTTTCTTTTGTCTTCATTAATATGCCTAAGGAAAGCATATTATATTTATCTTCAATATCAAGCAACAGTAAGTGAATGTACTGCATTTCAGACATACAAAAGTAATAAAGCTAATAAAGCTAAACATTCAGAGATAGTTTACACAGCAGCACTGAAAAAAACAAAATCAGCCACACTAACCCAAATGCCACACGTAAGCACAGAGGAAACTTCAGACCTACAACAATATTCTTGTCACATTACCAGCAGCTGACCATCCAGTTAATACAGAATTCCCCTCCCATGTCCTGTAAGATTTGAACCAGAGACTGATACAATGCAGTTCTTTGCAGCCTGCATTTTATCCTCCCAAACAGGACTTCAGTTCACCAAGCAGCAGATGTAAGAATAATTGCAATTTAAAAGTTGTTGTAGTTAAAACTGGACATTTACCCAATTAATACAGGAGGTCTCACTTCTGGAGATGTACACTACACTTCAGAAGAGCTGAGACTTAATCTGAACAGCTTCAGCTTTAACCTAATTAATTCAGGGAACAGTGCCAAGAAGAGCTAATACAGGACTAGAGGAGAAATTAATCTCCCACCAGTAGTGTGTCCTGTCAGGGGATACAGGCAGAGAAGTAAGATGTAAAGACAAAACCCATCTCTTCCATTCTGGAGGGAACAGATAGAAATAAGAGTTGGAACAGAACAGAGGACTCAGGAGGTTCAGCTCCCATCTGAGGCAGGGAGTCAGCAGAGGTTCAGGTACAAGTGCTGAGTAACAACATAAGACTCCTACAGAGCTCTGGCACAGAACACCAAAGTAACAACAGGGGCCGAAGGGAGGCTGAAGAACAAATACAGTTATGTTTACTTAGTGTTACTTATGGCAACAAAACATTAACAGCAATTTAGAAGGAACAGAGATATCAAAATGCGTAACAGTGCGTTTTTATAGAATGAGCACAACTTACGTCATCACTTCCTTTAATGATTCAATAGCTCTCTCTAGAGTTATTTTATCTGGGTTCTCTTCTGCTGTGTGTTTCTTAATATCTACAATTAAAGAAAAAAGAAACAAATAAGAACTCCTCCCACGTTACAAGTGCCTGAAAAGAAATACAAAAAACTCAGGTTTAAATTGTAAGTCAAATGAAATGACTGAAGAAATCACATCTATCCTGGAGACCAAATAGCTCCAATGAAATGGGGAACTAGGCTGAGCAGCAATTGTCTTGACATCTCATTAAGAAAAAAAACTATATACAACACAAAAACCAAACCATCAAGCTATTCAAAATAAAAAGAATCAAGTTGAAGTGCAGAGACAAACATAGAAGTCTTTTTGTACCTGAAGCAAAGGGTGATGGTATGGATTTTTTGTTATTATTTTTATTAACTTAATCATTGTTACAGCAAGTGGCTGATACCAGGTAGAATATACAAAACTGTAAGCCTTGCCAATATGAATTGCTCTCTAGTTTATGTTAGTTTCATTTGAATCTCAATTATATTCTTGTTTGAAGAGACAGAATTGTTGTCAATGCAAACTCTTCCTTTACCTGTATCAATATATCACACAAATATGTGAACAAATGAAATTTAGTCAAGAGAATGCTTTCTGCAGTAGTGGGTCTCACTGAATACCAGCAAGCATGATTAACTCACAGAATCACAGCTGTTTTGTACAAGAAGAGCAGTTGCTAATAATGACAAAAAGTAGACATTATCTTGGTTTTAACACCTTCACAGACAAATTAATAAAAATTACATCACTAGATTACCATTTAGTAGTAGAGCAACACTGGGCAGCCTTTGAACAGGACGGATAAGGAGTTCAGCCAGACTTTGGCGGCCACACTCAGGTTTAGCTTGATTTATCTGGGGAAAAGAATGGGCAGAAAGTAAGAATTATTTCCTTTTTTTAATTATTATTCTTACAGACACACACAAAAAAAGCACAAGTTAGGAGAAACTTTGTCTTCCTTGTAATTAGCATTGCTGTACGAGTTTGAGAATTGATTACCACAAATAGTCATTAACAGACAATGTTAAAAAGTACATTATGTTCAAAACTGGTCAGTGGTTTATGTTCTCAGTATGTCTAGTTTTAAAGTGTCCATATCAATCCCCTAGTCTTCATTTCAGGTGCTAATTGGAGTGGGACAAGGGATGGTCTCTTATTCATTCCCCATCTTCTAGATGTCATTACTTGGGATGCAATTCCTAGTCCCTCAGAAAACACAAGCTGAAATCTGTCAGTTTGATTACTTGATTATTTGAGAGACTTTTGGATACAGGAGTAAAAGCTACACTGCACTATTAATCAACTGTACACACATATCTGAAGAGCTCTAGAGTCTTAAGACTCATCTTTCTTTGAAGATCATCTTCCTGTTAGATCTCCACTGCTCGGCTCCTGTTCATTAATCACAAGAATGTTGAGAGATTCTACCTCCCTGGAGCTTCACAGCTGCCCATAGCAAGCTAAAAGCTACTTCAGAAATACAAGTCTTGCAAACACAGAGAGAACCTGTGAAAGCAGCAGCTCTAGTTATCTTTACAGAAAAAAGAAGGCATGTATTGGGAGGAACTGTTTCCAGCAACAAATGCATATAATCAAACTACCTTGAAAGCTGTTTAACTTATGAAGACCTCTTATGAAAGAATTTTGTGAGGAGCTTGAGAGATGGAAGTTCAAATCCTTCCTATTTCTGTGTCACCAAGAGACGTTCATATTCCTCCAAGCTTTCAAAATTTCACATTCTTCCATCTACTGCATTAAGCAGTACATGGTAATGGTCCCCATGTTCTACTTATAGACTTAGTTCTGCAGGCACTTACCTTTAGAAAGGCATGAAACCTTGGCTTCTGCTTTTCACATCTTGTAATAGTCTCTTTGCTCATTTCAAAGAAATTCACAAATGGAGGGTATGTTTTCAACAAGTCTTTTGACTGAAAGAAACAACTGTTAGGGCTCCGTTTTCCATATTATGCAGCATTGTACATATGCTCATATGCCCTGAGCCATACAAAGCTGCTCAAAGGCACATTTCAATAAAGAATAATAAAAAATGTGTTGTAAACCCATGCGTGCTCACAGAACAAGTTAAGACATTTTTGCATGCCAGATGCCCAAGATTCAGTGCTGCTGATTAAATGCAGACTGTTCTCAGAAGCATCAAGTATACATGTGACAATCTTAGATCCTGCTGGGCAGCTCAAGTGGAAAGCAGATTCTCACCTAGCAAGAGGTTTTTGGTGAGAATTTTGGAAGTTTCAGGCAGGTATTTTCTCCAGTTAATGCAATCACCTTTAGAAGACACCAAACCACCAGAAGCTATACCTTAGACTAAAAGTTTTTGAATGACAAGCACAATTGAACTCAAAATCATCAGGTCAACAAAATCACAAGATACCTAGCAGACAATTTATGTTAAAATGCAGTCCCACACGAGCTTTCCTGTTCTATGCATTCTGTACATGGCAAAACAAGGAGTCCTTATTCACTTGCACATTCCAAGTCTTGAAGAAAGAACATGAGAAGTTTTCGTGAAAAGCAATTTTCCTAGTTCTTTACTATTGATCAGAGGCAGCAGATAGCCGAGGGTACAGGAAGTGCCTTTTAATGTCTGAGTAAAACTCATGTCTGTAGCGTTGCAAATTATAGTTCTCAAACTGTAGCTATTCGTAGTTTGCTCATACCAGTGGACAGACACACATAATCCAGGTCAAGTTTCAGTGTATCATCTAACTCAACTGAAAAGGGTAAGCAAAAAATACAATGATACAAGTTGGAGTTTTTTCTCAGTAGTGCTCTTCTTGTGTTTGGTGGCTCCTACAAGTTTGTAAGGCAAGATAATAGTTCTAAGCATAAAAACAAGAAACAGGAACTTACATATTTAAGAATGATATCACCAATACTTTTGCTTTCAGTCCAATTTATCATAAGATCTTCCAGGTCTTCCTAGAATACATGCAGGAATGGGGGGGGTGGTGGGAAGAAAACAAGCTGAGCATGAACTGCACAAAACTGATGAACAGGATCAGTGTTCTGCCAAACACATACAATTAGGTGAGTTTTCATGCTGACAAAACAGACAGTCCTAAAAGCTGTACAACTTCACGTTCAGCCCCTCCAGTCTACTGAGGGCTTACTGAATATATAGTTCTAAATCAATGCAGGCAGAGCCTGGCAGTGTATCAGCACAAGCCAGCTCTGCAACAAGATGACACTGCTGCACTCAACACACAAGAGAACATATCCCAAAGGAATAATAAAAAAGGATACACAGAAGACAGTTGACCCAATTCTAATTAAGAGTGCACAACTAATCTAGGACTTTTAAGTCCATAAGATAGGATTGAAATAGAACTAGCATCAATCTCCTCACTTGCTACACCAGGGTGTCAAGGAAAGTGAGACCAAGCTGCTAAGCCTGTATCAGCTTGATAAGGATCAAGCTTATTCTCTGTCAGTTAATAACAGGAACAGGAGAACACAGCTGAAGGTTCAGGATTCAACTTAAGTGAAAAGGATTAATCATTAATATTGGTTTGTTGCTGCTCATATCTTTAGGACACCAAGGATGAAGGAAAGTACAACTACACTTAAGCAACTCTCCCTAGAGTGCATGCTGCAGGTGAATCCCACCTGGCACATGGACACACATGTTCTATTTTCATCTCAGTCTCAGTGGGCAAACATCAATACCCAGTGTGAGTAACCAGACTGGATCCCAGCAGTTGGAAAATAACCAACAAAAGAACTCCCACAAACAAACCACTGAGTTGCAGGAGGTCTGCAAGTCCCTCTATTTTAAAAGCCTACTGTGAAATGCAGCCAGGAACAGACATATGCCATGATTTGAAAGAGATGTTATAGATCCATATTTGAGGAAGATTTGCATCATAGTCTATTGTGGGACCCAGAGGTGGCTTCAGAGAGCACTTGCAATCCAAACCCAACTATAAAGAAACCCTCAAGAAAACAATCTTATAGGGAATTCTAATGAGATCTTGTTAGGTCTCAGTACCACCAGGTCAACTCTTTCAGAGGTTGAAGTCCAAGACAGTTTAATGGGCTGGTAGTTTCTGAGAATTGACTTAAAGCCACTTAAGGAGGGATTAGTATTTCCTACCAAATAACAGAAGTCTCCTTATGCGAACATACCTAAAGCCAAGGAAAACACCAAATTTTTGTTTTGTTGCTTTTGGGTTTTTTTTTCTTTTTAATTGCCTAGATTTAGCTATCCCTCCAAGAGTCCTTGCTTACAGCTTTAATAGAAAGGTACATGAGCATTTGTGAGTCAGATTACAATTTCATATTACTGGGCCTTTTGACCAGTTTTGTATCAGTTACAGAAAACCTCCTACAGAAAAAGGTATTGAAATGGGGAGAGGAGAAGCCAGCTCATGAATGTGTTAGTTACATAATATCAGACTTCAGATATTTTTTAAAAAGCATTAAAACTTAAAGAATACTTTAGATTTGCACGTAATTCCATAGGGTGAACAGTATGTAACTCCAGGTAGAATCTACACCTGTCCAGCAGATGCAACTGAAAACATGCAGAAAAGATTAAAAGTCTCTGTGAAAGTTTCCCCTGCAGGGGAGAAGTTGCAGCTTGCCTTGATTTTAGTGTGCACATCAAGAATATCTGGAATGCTGCCGAATATGGTCTTAATCTCTTCCTGTGCAAGGATTGGTCCCCCAAGTTGTCCTTCCTTCTCCAGTGGAACTTGAAATAACTGACGAATTAAGAGAAAAAACATTAATGCCCTCCCAACTGCCAAACACTGCCTTAGAAAGTTATAAAAGCAACAGTGTTTTCCTTCCAGATCAAAATTTCCTGCAGTCACAAGCTTGAGATGCCTCCACTTAGCCAGAGTGGGTTATGGAGGAGTGGTTTTAAGATAGAAACATCTAGTTTGATATATTGCTACAGCATAAGCCCCTTTCGTCTCCTTTTCTACTCACACACATCTTGGCTCGTTCTTTAAGCAGATAATCAGCTGCAATGCAAATAAACTGTCAAGAAATTAAGCTCTTCCTGTAAGCTGCTTGCTATTATGCCCTTCTTGAAATAATTTTAAAAAAAAAGGTTTCCCCCCCTGCCATCTCTCTCTATTCACTAATATCTAAAATATCTGAGTTGTGAAGATCCTATTTTCCCAACACTTGCAATTTCCATATAAATTGCAATTCCACTGCAGATGCCAGATTAGAAATTGCATTTTCCAACTCCTATTATTAACAGACACTAAACACTTTTATGTTTGAAAAATTACACGAGACTGTTTACACTGTCATTTTTCTACGAACCTTTGATGCATCCAAGACCCCCCCCAAAAGCCTGGAGATCACAAGTTGAAAACACTAATTGATGTGAACACTGGATGTCTTACCACAGTTAACCTGGACTTGCTTTAAAACCAGCTTACCTGAATGATTGTTGTTAGAATATCAACATAGTTACTTTCTGTCTGATACAATTCCTTTGCAACCTGCCATCTTGCAGACTGCTTTAGTGGAAGAGGAGTTGAGTTTTTGGAAGGCCTTGCACAGGATTTTGGTGTTTCTGATGAAGAGATATTCCCAAAAGAAAAGAGAGCTTTATTACAATAGAGTCCCTAAAAAAAGCTCAGCCTCAAAGACGAGAAAAGACACTTTTCAGAATTTTTAAGTGAAGATAAGTTTGTTTTTTTTAAAAGGCTATTTTGTAGATTATTCTATAGTTATCAGGGCCCTTGCTAGAAAATGGTTTTCTTTATTACAGTTTAATTATAGAACAACAGTAATATATTATTCCTCAAAAGTAGACTGAAACTAATAAGCCATTTACGGTCAGGTCAATAACTTGACCATATTATTAGTACTTCATTTAGTAGGAAGTGATGATTAGGTGCTGAACATTATTTACCCACACACTACGTGCAAAAGTACTCTCCTACTTTCACTTTGTCACGAGAACAATTGTCTCTCAGATGCCTACCATCCTTGCATGAGGTGTGTATCACAAAACCTTTTATTAAAATCAGTCCTTCCATGAAACACATCTCATGTGTGAGGGAAAGACACAAGGAGCTGTTCATAGCTTTTAAATGCATATTCGTGTATTGGACCTCACAGACCTTTACTGAATTTTTTGGATATCAAAGTTCCTTACTGTCACAGTTACTATGAAATAAGTACCTTACCTGTTGCTTCCAAAATACCACATTCTGAGACTGTCTGCTGCTGCTGGATTAGAAGAGAACTCCATACCAGGGGTAGTAAGAGTGCTAGTGTCATCTAAGGCTGATCTTTCCTGAGTTCCTTCTGAATTATTACTTACAGGTTGTGCCTCATTAAGAGTTCTTATTTGATTTGATTTTGCCTTTTTAAGGCAGTAGTAGCTCCAGATAACTCCTCTCTGTGATGGAACTGGGGCTTTTTAAAACACTTGGGTATTAGTATTTGACTAATCCGAAATTCTGCAGTTCCTCTCTTCCACAAGAACCACATGTAGAGATATTAAAACTTTGTCCAAAAACCAGTTGATTACTTATATTCGTGGGAAATTTTAAACATGATAGTTTGCTGGCACAAATAGTGTTACCTCAACAGAACATTTCAAAGACCTAGGAGTGGGCTCTGCAGGAATTTTCCCTTTAGTTCCTTTACAAAAGAATCTTTGTCCTCCTTCCTCCAAGTATCCTACTGGAGAGTATTTTAGATTATTTACTCTTGACTACGTTGCTTATTTGCTACAGACTTCCAGCAGAGTATTTGAAGCATTTTGGAATAACACTGGACTGTACTTCCTATTTATCAAGTCTATACCTTTTCCTTCAGATATGAATGTGCTTACTGTGATGACAAGAGGCCTCTGGTCTGAACTTTTCACTCCAATTCTTTCTGCACACTTCAAAAAGGCAAAGCCTGGAATTACTCAGCAAATCTTTAGCAAAACCTGTAAGACTTCCCTTCCACTACCATTTCCACTTGTATGCAAGAGCTCTTTAACATTCTGTGTCTGAATGGCAGTTTTTAGCTCTACCTCCATCGGTGGTGCCTGACTCTGGAGTGTTGGAAATATCCAGCAAGGACCCAATGGAGAGTGAGTGTTCAGCTGAGGGGCGTTTCCGGGGAGGGAACGGGGACACGTCTGTTTCCCTGGTCAGTTGTGCAAGAGTCTCCTTCAAACGGCGCCTTTTGCGGTTGCTGTTTGGAGTGTTCAGGGAAAGCAGAGACACAGACTTCTTGAAGTCAGGACTCTCTGACTGCAGGAAAAGAAAACTCAGTTTAGTGGTTTTATCCACTGTGTCCAGTTCAACTCAGTGCAAAGACAAGTTAATTGCAGAGATCAGCACACAACACAAAAAGAAACTTCTTAGGAGAAGCTGATGGAAAATGAGTGAAGCCTGGGTTTTTTTCCCCCCTTTTTATACTCAAAACCACAGTAGTTATCTTGTTTGACTTCCCACCTTTGGGAAGCAGAAAAAGGTTTTTTCCAAATTATCATTCTATGTATAAAATTTCTAATGGATTATCTGGAACTTAAATGCTGCACTGAAACATCTGATCTCTGGCCCCACACATACTACTGTGCATGCTAATTTTACCACCAAATACATTGTGGAAGAGAGTTCAACATACCTTCTCAAATAAATACATGGACTCTCCAGCTCTGGCATCCATTTGAATGCTTCCCCAAAACCACTAAAGGAAAAAGAAAACACACATTAAGAACACATTACAGAGCTTCACCCAAAGTTTAAAATATTCAAAATAGTATATAATAGTAACACAGTTGGTACAAGAGATATTTTTTCAGAATAAGCCACTTGTCTGCATTTACCACGTAAAGTACTGCACAGCAGGATTCTTTCGAGACTTTCCAGCACTAACCTCTTGCTTTACAACATAAAGTTTTCCTAAAGGTTCAAATGGAAGATCTTTTACTGTACTTTCTTCAACCACTAGGTGCGTACATCTTTCATCACCAACAGGTAAATAATGTCCTCCTAGATTAAAAAAAAAAAAAAAAAAGGCAAGTTAGCAAGAGCAAAAACATTATTGTTAGAAGTTAGTATCTCACTTGATGGTTCTGTGGCACCTATCATTATCATAAACTCCACCCCATTCTTCACACAGGTCAATTTTCATAAACAACCTTGCATTTCTGTCATTTCTTCCATGTTGGCTTTCTCATCATCAGAGAATCCCAGGAAACTTAACATGCAATCCTGGAAGGGAGGAACCTTGAACTGACTTCTAAAGTCATCATCAGCTGCACAGAAATCACTGAAAGAAAAAGGATGCACAAAAAAGACACTAAATCAGTGCTACAGCACTATTTTAGCAGAAGCTCACACACTGCAGGTGAACAGGATGCAAGGTGAAGGTTGAAGGAAAAGAAACACCTACATTTCATTTCTTTTCTCCCAGGCTTTATAAATCCACTCAGTTTTCATGATAGGAACACCAAGGCTTACAGCAATCTACAAAAGAGGAAAAGCATAAGTTGTACCAAGTATTTCCATTTAAATCTTTCCCATGTCAAGAAAAATTTGTCACCTTCCTTTTACTTTTCAAGACAGATACTGCAAAAAGCGAATATACTCCTTCAAGAATTATATCCAACTGCACTCCTCAGAGTTAGAATGTATGAATTCAGCGAGTAAGAGATCAGATCAATAGCTCTTTTGACACTTACTCAAAAGTGCACCATTTTGTTAGTCTGATATCCTTCATCACTCACAAAAACACAAAATCAAATCAATGTTCCAGGGGAACACGGGATCTCTTTTCTGCTTTTCATACTTTGTATGAAGACAAACATCCCAGCCTGCTTTATCAAAGAGAAAGGGACTCTTCCAAAGGTAACTGTCATGACAGATTGGAGAGTTTTCACACTTTTTTCCCTTTGAGTTGGTAGAAAAGAGTGTTTGAACAGAAAGTAGGACTTCTCTTCCAACAGGAAGTTTAAAAAGAAACTAGAAAAAAAGCAACAGCCTCCTAACAATTCAAACAAGGGAGAGCTAAGAGTCATAGACACTACAAAAACCTATTAAAATTTATTTACTTCTAAACCAAACATACATGTCCTGAAGGAGTCCCTTTTCATACCAGAAAAAGCACACTCATGTCTATTTATACATAAAAAGAAGACTTGAATCTTTATCCATGAGTTAAAAATCATTTTTAAAAGAAGTTAGTAGTAAAGTTTGCAAGTTACCTTGAAGTTTATTGTTTGGACAGACAAAAAAACAGACACGTTGATACATAAACACTTGTTCCTCAATGTTTTAAGTACTGGTAACATCAGTAGTTAAACATTTTGAATCTTGTTATTTATGATACTTGTCTATTTCCAAACCTGTGCATTCAGGCAAGAATGCAGAGAGAAAAATATGCCAAAGCTCAACACCAGATGGAGATCAACTCACCATTACAAGTTATTGCTGTTAGTACAGGAAAAAACAGCAGCTTAGGAGCTGAAGTATAATTAACAAACTCAGTCTACAATAGCCAAATTCCAAAAGTTTCCATGAACTCAAGCTTACATACTCTGAATTTGTCTCCATGTGTTGAGTTCGCCACCAGGTGTGTAACTTTTGAGCTGAAGTCCCTTCGAATAATTCCACCCATATGATGAACCAAGGTCACCAGCTTAACCTGAAAAATAAAGATGAAAGTTTTTGAGTATCTTTTGAAGAGTGAGAGCAGCATAAAAAGCAGTTTACAAAGCAAGCTACAAAAGATTACATTAAATGTCTAAGAATAGAAATACTCTGTTCTTAAAACAACTTGTTCACATCTGCAGGAGAAGATACAGTTGATATGTCAAAAGAACTATTAACGTCTCTTTTTATTTCAACATTTAATACAGTCTTGCTATGTTGTTTGAAGAAGACTGTCCAAGCCACCAGTATTTTCAGGATCATCACACATAATGCCTTCACCTTTTCACACATAATAGATTGGAAGCATGTTTCCCTCATTGATTTAGGGTTAGTTAAATTTGATCAAGAATTGACTACCACTAAGCATAGGTTTCTGTTTTGGGATTTTCTTTACCCCAAACAAAGACATGGAGCCATATTCCCCCCCTACAAGCTCAAGTCAGGGTTTACCCTATGGGTGATAGAACAGAAGAGTATCTTGAAAAGAAATTTGATATATAATTTTGCCAAATCAAAGAGAAAAAAAAAAGTCTTACTAATTCTTCTTTCTTTCTGAATCCTGTAAAGCACAGTACCAAGTTCAACATACTCGCACAGTACAGTGGACGACAGGAGAAAGGTAAAGGCTGAAATAAAAGGTAAGCTTATTAGTCAACAGCATACTGCTCCCTTTAAAGTTTTCACATTACCTTTAATACAGTACTGTTATTTCTAGCATTAAAAATGCACCAGACACTAGCCCAAGCGTTCAGTTATACCTCAGTTCCAGGCCTGTCAGTGTTCTGATAAAGTAACTAGAGCATCCCCAAGTTCCACAGGTAGCATTCCATCCTTTTATTTCCTCCCCAATCCATCTGCTCTACGTGACAGCTTTTGGACAGTGTCTGCTGGAGAATCACTTGTATGCTGCCTTTCCTAATAGCACAATCCCAACTGGTGGTCAACAACTCCCACAACTACTGCAGTAGCTGCAGCCTTACTGTCTGCCAGAGCTTACTCACTACATGAAATATTCTAACACAGAATAGGAAACTTGGTTTTTCTTAAAATTCTCTCACTAGGAATGCTTATGATTGATTAGAAAACAGAGATTTTATTTTGAACACTTAATATTTAGATCTCACAGCAGCAGAGAAGACTCAGCTGATTTCACCAGCCAGCACACACCTCTCCCTTCTGTGCACAGTGCAGTACGACCGGCGGTCCAATGACACGGCAGTCGGCTTTGCAAAGGTTGGGAAAGATGGAATCTTGGAAGTCTGATACAACGAAGACAGTCTCAAACTCTGGGGAATCAGAATCTCCAAGCTCTTCTATTGTGTCTGTCTTTATATAAGGCACTTTAATTTCCTTAATGTACAGGGATGAAAGAGAAAGCATTATTCAGGCAACAGACTTGCACTAGTGTCAAAATTCAAATGATTTTTACTTCGGCCCATTAGAAAAATGTATGATTTAGATTTCAGAGGCAGACTCAGGATTTGTGAAAGCTGAATGCACAAGAATATTATGCATAAGAATATCTCTAGCATAAGAATAGCTATGAACTGCTGAATGCTTTAAGATTGAATGTCTTAAAGCAATTCCTGTTGCTTTAGCAGTTTATGTATCAGTTCACATTGATAATATAGGATTGGAAATAGCCAGATAGAAAGAAAATCCCTAAGCTCAAAAGATAAATGAAATTTCAGACTGTCAGAACAGCTTAAGGTACTTTGGGATGCTACTAAAAAGTAGCACCCAACTTGCAACAGCAAGCTCTGCACTGCAGAACACCAGAAGAATGGAAATAGATTTTGTTCACTGCTTGGTATTTTAAGGGGTCTAAAAATTTAGTCCATTCCAATTTCAGCCAATAGTTAAATTTTTTTTTTTAATGTTTTTCACATCAAGAGACGTAGAAGCATTTCTCATACTTCAATTTAAATGCAGCTTTCAATTGAAAGAGAAGTCAATTGACAGTTACAAAGTCAGTTCATAGCAAAAACTTATGTATTGGCTGAATAAGAGCATGCAGTTGGATGTCTCCATGGATGGTTCTATCCCCTTGTTAAAAAACACCACTAGGTAAGAGCTGCAGGTATTATCTCCATACTTAAGAAAGTGTTTATAAAAAAGTGCTGTGACACCATGAGAAACATTAGCATATATTGTGACCACTGTGCCCAAATTAAAGCGTGTGCACACTTCAGTCCCAGTGAACATGCTGCATGCAATTACATGTGCTTAATTGCATGACATACCATATGGATAATACTTTTTATTAATTTTTCTTCTGATTTATCAGGACTAGTTTTCTTTATCTTTATAACAGGTACTTCCATTATCTTAATGCTCTGTGGAAGAGGAGAATTTAGTACAGAAGCAAACTGGTTACCAGAAGTGTAAAGGCATGACATGTCATTCCAGCAACTGTTTTATCTCAGACCCACATACCTCCAAGGCTTTCAGAAGCTCCTCACACTTCCCTGCTTCCTGAACCAAAACCACTCTTGTTTCTATTTGAGGCATTTCTTCTGTTTATAGAGAAACAAGGGTAATATTTGTGTTTAACAGAAAAATCCACGTTAATTCTAAACCAAGCAATAACATACAGAAGAAAACAGGCAGTCAGCATCCTGTCAAGATACCTTATTTATCAGGAACAAGCCTGACAATAAGTGTTACCTCAAGAAGTGTGTCCTTTAATTAAGACACACCCAATTGACTTACAGCCTAAACTTTCTAGTATGAGGCAAAACAATATCCTGTAATCTACATCCAGTTACCTTACAGTCAAACCCAAAAACTTACTGACTTAATGATTCCAGCAGAATTAGATACCAAGACTTGCTGGCAAACAGATAGCTAGTATCTTTGTTCTTTGTCTCCATGTATTAACAAGCCTTCAAAATACTAGAAGGAAGGGACAAGCGTTGCCTCCATGTCATTTGCACCAAAAAACCTCCACTAAATTTTGGCTACTACATTGTAGGGAAACAAAAATATCTGTTGTTGGTTTATTAATTTCAAGAATTGCTTTTGAATTAATTTCAGGCTCAGGACTATTAATCTGTCTGCCTCATAATACCTATTAATCTGCTTACCTGTACACAACAGAGCAGCTCTAGTTTCCAAACACTGGTGTCAAAATGCCACCTGGAATGATTTATTCCACAGAAGAGGCATCAAATGGAACTGACAGCTTTCTGCTCAACAGCCAAAAGACTCGCTTGATTTGGGCTGTAACCCCAAATTTTTATAACAAGATGAGTTAAAAAAATAAGACAGTCCCTTTGTTGATGAAAGGATACCAGATCAGCACCCTTCTGGCTACTCTACATTTCTGGAGCTCAGGAAAACACTTTTGGTTTTTCAAAACTACAAAATACCTACAAAGTAATCAATCATCACAGTCTTAAAATAAGCTTCCCCCATTACCTTCAACATCCAAAACAGACCCAGTAAACACATTGTCTTTGGAGGTTTCTATAATTTTTGAATCAAGAACAGAAGAATCAGCCAAGAGGCTCCTCCCGGTCTCAGACACCAGCGTGCTGTTGTCAGCCATGATTATGCCTTGCTTCTCTCTTCAACACCTGGAAGGCAGAGGGGCTAAACTGAGTTAAAACTGCAAAAAGCTCATCAATAAGAGTCCTATTACTCAGGCAGTCAAGAAGTAACCTCAGAAAACAAAACAGACTATTACTGAACTCCCACTCACATTGATAGAGAAGTTCTGAAAGAGCATCAGGAGTCACACAATTGATAAAGGACCGACAACACATCTGCTACAGAAATGGTTCTGTAATTCATTTGCACAGAGAGTTGCAGAGTAAATTCAGATCTAAACAGCAGGGAAGCATTAACTAGTGTTCATTTAAAAACATTTAACCACAAAGCATCAATAAAAGCATTTGTTCCCTTCAGTGACAAACTATTGTAAGCTAAAGCTGAGACCAAGATTAGCATTGCTGAAATGAAACATTAGCAGAAGAATTAAGGCAGGCAAAGCATCTTGCTAAAATTTGATTTTTCAGGTGAACTGGCCAGAGACACTGCAGGTAAAAATGAGCACCCAGAGAGTAAAACAGCACTATTTTACTCACAGAAAAATTAAAAATGCATGAGAGTCTCTACAAAGTTAATAAGCATATACATGTCTATCTGTATAGTCTAGTCTATTGTTCTACATTAACTGTAATATAGTAGAAGTATCCATTGTCAGATAAAGAAGCTTTTCACAGACACAAAGTATCTGTGCTCTCCCTGCCTATCAAACCTGTCACACACTGAAAAGGCAGAATTCTTAATCCTCTCACATTTTGTGCAGGTACCCACCTGAATCTTGTACCAGAGAGTTTGCTCTAAGAGACCTGCCCAACATGCAGCACATTTTCTCTGGCACGTGAAGCCAACAGGCTGCATTTCCTGTGATTCATCACATACCTAGATTTCAATATTTGCACAGTGATATCACAGGTTATCCACACCAGCAACTGCAGCTGAACTGCTGTCGCACAATAACCCTTTGTAGCGTTTTAATTGAAGTTGCAACACAGCAACCACCTAAAAGCTACATAAAAGCACTGCCTGAAAGAGGATTCTTGAGGTAGGAAAACCCCTGGAGAACAGCACATGCTATTTTTCGAGTTGTGTAATGACCATCCTATTACACAGCAAAGTAAGTCAGAAGAGCAAAAAGAAACAATGGGCATTTTAGCATAATGGCAATACAGTAAAAACTCTTCCAGAGTGTAGGAGATCACATTTGGGACTCTTGGAAAGGATTCACGTCTTCACAACACCAGTAAGTTCCTAATACAGTGATGAGCAATAAGTCAACACCACAAATCTATCATAATTCGAGACAAATTCAGTTACCAAATTTGCCATCTTAGCTTCAATTTTGAGGTCCCACAGAGCTGTGCAGGCTCCAAGGAATTAAATTTCCTTAATTAAGTCCCAGTCACCCACCTCAGAACAGCTTAAGACAGAGCAAGAGGAGAAAGCAACCTTAACCATAAAGTCTTTTAGGATCACCTGTCCAGGTTATAATGTTACCACCAGGAACTGTTGTACAAATATATCTTTGGCAGTAAGGGCAAAGGGACACATAATCTTGGAAGATTCACACCATGTTGTTAATAATGATTACCAACAGAAGAGTTATATGTGAACTCAGACAAAAACAAACCCTCTAGTTAAGGCTACAATTAAACTTAAATCCTAGGGATTATTACTTAAAAGTCTGACACATCAGTACGGTTCCTATTATGCTGTTATTGTTATATCAAATAACTTGTATACAAACTTACAGAGAACTTCATCGTATTTTTGGGATAAGCCCATATTTTGGGCTGCGCAGTGATTTTCTTTATTGCTTTTCCAATTTATTTATAAGGTTCCCTCTGGGTGTATTTTAAAAAATACTCCTTGTTTTAATGGTCACATAATAACTAATAACGTTACACTGGTCACTAAACTTAAGGACTGAAGGTGCCAGGGCACAAAGGAGAACAAACAGCACACAGAGACATGAACACAACAGTTTTCCCTCACATGAAGAGCGAAAGTCAGAACGCCATCACTACAGGATGCAGGCAGACAAAATGTTCTCACAGCATCGCACAGAAACCACCGCCCCAGAGCCTGTGGGAGGCCTGAAGGCCACACAACACCCGCTCACCAAAACTCGTTTGTTAAAAGAAAAATAGGACATTGAACACCTCCCACGCTGCCATTTCC
Source organism: Corapipo altera (assembly GCF_003945725.1). NCBI lineage: Eukaryota > Metazoa > Chordata > Aves > Passeriformes > Pipridae > Corapipo > Corapipo altera. The sequence goes on from NW_020884895.1 coordinate 7,187,816, forward strand.
CTCCCGAGGAGCCGCCCAGGAGGTGCCCGAGCCGCTCTCTCGGCAGGTGCCGGCGGGCTCGGGCCTCCGCTCCGCCCGCAGGGAACCTCCTGAAGGGCCTCGGAGCGGCGCCGGGACCCCGAGGCCTCACAGGTGCCCGGGACACCGGCCCTGCCCAGGCCGCCCGCACCCACCACTACCCCCCACACCGGGCTCGAGTTCGAGCTCACCGCCGGCGCCGCCCGCTGCAGTCCGCCATGAGCGGCCGCCGCCAATTCAAAAAGCGAGCCGCCGCACTCACGGTGCCACCCATTGGCTGCCGGTCCCCCCGCCCCTCTGTAAGGCGCCATCTCATTCGCCAGCACGGCAACATGTCCCGCCTCCTCCCCTCCCTTTTCGGGCAGCTCTCCCTCTCAGATTGGGCGTTGCACCTGCCGCTCACACTGGACGCGCTCCCATTGGTGGTGGGAGGTTGCCAGGCGGACGGGCAGTACTTGTTGCGGTACCGAGCGCAGGTCGCTGAGTGGGCGGGGCGGGGACACGCTGTGCTCTGATTGGCTGCTGGGGTGTTTGAACGCTCCCAACGGCTGTGCTGAGAGACCCGGATGCAGCGAGGGGGGGGAAGGGGCCCCTCCCTCAGCCCAACCCAGGGCACCAGGCGAAGGTTACCGTGGACACCGTGAAAACAATAGTGCTGTTAATAAATACATAAAAAATAAAAAGGGGTTTGGGTGTGCATCTGAGTTTCAGAATAATCAGTTCGTAGGAAACAGGTGCTGCTGGGGGCGGAGGAAATAAGAGTGGTCAAGGTGAAAATCAACCCGCTGTCTCTATGGCACCAACCACAAATAAATTAAATGTACCAAATGCTTTAACTGCCCTTTTATTGTCAATTGTTCCTGATGCTAAAGCTTACTGGTCCAGAAGGGAATTTTGTCATGGGGCTCAGGTTTAGCATAACATGTCACTGTCTCGATGTAAAAACAATGAGAGAGAGATTTTCTATTTCTAGAATTTTCGATTATATGTCAAATTGAGTTCTTAGATCCTACGCTCTTTTTTTTATTATTATTAGTCTATACTACAGATTCTTATCAATTCAGCCGTTTCCATGACTGATTCAGCAGCTGTAAAACTCCACTGACTTTTTACTATTTGGAAGAAAAATGGAATAGGAAAAAGCAGAAGGAGATGATAAAAGGTGTTGTTTGTGTGAATAAAGATTTGCTGGTGATGTACATGTAAATTAGGACTACTTTCCTGAGGAAAAGATTTCAGAATAACAGCCTGGAAACTGAGGAGGTCATTCCAATGCTGACACAAGTCAAATTATTACACAATCCTACACTTGCTTTATTTCATACTGAGTAATTACAACAATGATTTACAGTCAAAATACAGCCTGACGTCCTTTTGTCACCTTTAAGCTCTCATATGGGCCATCGTTTTGCAGTTCCAAGCCAGGCCAGCCTTCACTGGCTTTTCCTGTTCTCTTCTTTCTCTGCACTCTTCCAAAGTCCTTTTCAGCCAGGTGTTCAGTTTTTCCCACCCCTGAAACCAGAAACCATGTTTCTCCTAGGTTTGGAAAAAGTTCTGCAGTACAGGAGTCAATGTCACTTTTGCAATATAGTTTCTGGGAAAAGATACTGGTGATTGCACATTGATTTCCACTTTACCTCTAGATCTTAAAAAAAAAAATCTATACAAAGTTTTGCATGTGCAAAGGCAGGAGAAGCATACTTATCAGGGCTGGAGATTGTCAGATGATATGTGTATCACTTCTCAGTTAAAGGTTTACAGAAGAATTTAAGTGATATCCAAACATTCAGTACATAACTAGAGGCTCACTGTGAATACAGGGGCTCACTGTGCATACAGGGAGGGACTTGCATTAGCCATTTTTTGAATACTCTTGAAAATCCAGAATTATCTCAAAACCCAACTGGGATATTCTGGTGAACTACCTTAAGCTGTCCTTCCTGGGACTGACAGAACTTTTAGGAATTAATCACTTAAGAAAAGTGACTGTTTATGGTTTGGGTTTTCGTTTATTTAATTTTTTTTTTAATCTAGTGCATTTATTCTCCCAAAAGATCAGATCAGGACTGATGACAAAAATAATTACTATTTTTTATATGTCTGACATTTGAAAATCTAAGTGCTTTTCTTATAAAAGGCTCTGAAATGGAAACACCCATTATTTTGTGTTTTGTAAACTGTAACATGCATCTGAAACTTGCTCTACCTTCCAGTTAGGTAGGCTTCAGTAACCTACGAGTATAACTTTTATTTAGTAGTTAAATAGTTTCCCCTTGCAGTGACACCCACAGGGAGAAAGTTTCAGGAGATTAAGTCAATAAATGACTCCTGTCACAACAGCAACATCGCAGCAGGGATCTCATACTTGCGGAAAAAGTCAAGGAGGCCACATCAGAAGAGCTGATGGAACACCTGATGGTTCCTAGATATCTTGCAAGCATTCTCATGTTTAATTTATATATTTTATATATTTTTTTAAAAAGTAACCTTTCCCAAACCACAGTGGTTTTTTTCTTTGTTTGTTTTTTTACCAAGTGACTTCTTTATAAGCACCTGGAAAACAAAGAGCTATCGACTCAGTTCAGCCAGAGCAGCAGCTTTCAAAACGTGAGGAAGGGGAGAGATCAAGCGCAAGATGCATGTGGGGGGTCAGTGGGAGCATGAGAAAAATCCCATCCAGCCTTCTCTCTCTTTTGAGGAGATAAATAGATGAGAGAGGACTGGGACTAGACCCAGTTTTGCCAAAGGTTTGGGAACAATGAGACAGGCACCAGTTATTACACTCTGGGATGCTGGGTGTGGGCTTTAGGGGCAGGAGCTTGGGAAAGCAAAGGAATGGGAGCATGCAAAGCAAGGGAGGCAGGGGAGCAAGGCACAAGGTAAAAGAGAAGGTGTGGGCACAAAATAATACAGAAAGGGACAACTTGGTATAACAAACTGGAGATCTCAGGAATCTCATCTTGAGCTGCTTTCTTGGCAAAGTTTGTTTCTTCACACCTGTAGTCTACTCAGACCATGAAAATCACAGAAACTCCATCTGCTGTTGTTATGAAAAAAGGTTAAAGATGCTTGAGTGTCTGATTTCCTCCCAAATTCCAGAAACTTTCTTCTGCAACCTTTAGAATCAGCGAGGTGGTACTTCAATTCCAGGAAAGCTAGACAAAAAGCTGACCTTTTACTTCTTAGAAACATATTTTTCTTTTATTACCTTTTCATGTCAATTTTTAAAGGAAACTGTGCTTTCCAGGACTCTAAATAATTTCTATGTGACTTTTTAGTATTATGAATTCATTTTTTTAAAGCAATGTCATTGTTAAAATTAGTGCTCATTCCTTTTTCTGCATTACATTCATAATGCACATGAATCTGGGTATTTAAATAAATATTTTAATTTGCTGAAGGTAGAACTGTGACTAAGTAGAGATCTGTGCGAAGGCTGAACTCTATAGTGTTTGGGATGAGAAAGACTTGTTTCAAAATTTTTTCTTGTTTTAGGTACAAGAAATGTTCCTGCATTAAACCCAAATTTGTTACTGACCCAGGATTAAAATAAATAAATAAACCAACAAATTCCCAGTCCTAAAACAAAATTACAAAATAAACATACATTAAAAAAAATAATCTTTCTGGAATTGTTTTGTGATGTGTCAGATGAGAAACAGTATGGTTTCTTCAGCTAAAATAAGGGTGTCCCTGAGTTCCTCCTGGAAACATGCAAGATTTGGGATCCTCACGGATTGACTTGAATTGATTCCCATTGCCTTCCTCTCACCTTCCCAGCCTCTGGGCTCAGTGGACTAGGGCCAGCCCTGCCTGAACACTGATGCTTCTGCTCTCTGCTGGCAAAAAGCTGCCACCATGCTCGTCTTCGGGTGCTACAACCCCTAAAAGTGGAAAATCAAGGCCAGCTTGGACGAGGATCTGATCAAACTGGTCTAGTGGAAGGAGTCCCTGCTCATGGCAGGGAGGTTGGAACTAGAAGACCTTTAAGGTCCCTTTCAACCCAAAACATTCTGTGATTCCATGAAAGTGGTGGGGTTTGCTTGTGGGTTCGGCTGCTGCCAGGTCAGTCTTCCCAAAGCCACTTGGGTGCTTTTGCCAGCCCAAGGTGGGCGATGGGCTGTGGGTTTGGGTGTGGGTACAGAATCACAGAATCAGCTAGGTTGGAAAAGACCTGTAAGATCATCAAGTCCAACTTTTGACCTAACACGACCTTGTCTTCTAGACCATGGCACTAAGTGCCACATCCAGTCTCCTCTTAAATACCTCCAGGGACATGTGAATCCACCACCTCCTGAGCAGCCCATTCCAATGTCTGATCACTCTCTCTGTAAGGAATTTCGTCCTAATGTCTAACCTAAACCTCCCCTGGCACAGCTTAAGACCGTGCCCTGGTTGCCTGGGAGAAGAGACCAACTCCTACCTGGCTTCAACCTCCTTTCAGGGAGTTGTAGAGAGCAATAAGGTCTTCCCTGAGCCTCCTCTTCTCCAGGCTGAGCAACCCCAGCTCTCTCAGCCTCTCCTCATAGAACTTGTGCTCTAGTCCCTTCACCAGCCTCGTTGCCCTTCTTTGGAGATGCTCCAGCACCTCAATATCCTTCCTGAAATGAGGGGCCCAGAACTGGACACAGTATTCGAGGCGCTGTGTCCAGTTCAGGGCTGCTCAATTCAGGAAGGATATCGAGGCGCTGGAGGCGTGTACGAGGTGTCAGGAGCGGGTGCGTGGTGTCAGGAGGCAGCACTGCAGATGCGGATGCCTTTGCTGTCCGTGCGTGCGATGGAGTAGCTCTAGGAGCCCACGCCTCGTGTATCTATCTGCACATCCCCTTCCCGCGGGG